>NC_134283.1:13388602-13688602 GCF_949628215.1 Phalacrocorax aristotelis
AAAAACCCTAAATGAAGTAGGTTGATGAGTGACTTTATGAAATAAATACCTGTCTGTGAGCATCTTCTTGCACATTTCAAGGATAATTTTAAAATCACTTTCTTATTGAACATGTGCGTCGAAGTTATAAAATTCAGCATGGTTGTTGGATTTTTTTAAATCTGGGTTTTTTTTTAAATTTAATACTGTTGTTCAGTTATGATCATTTACATCTAACTGACCAAAATTAAACTCGTATGATCCATAAGCACTCATAATTACATACTACATGTAATGTTAATAGTCAATATAATAAACCTTCATCTTCATTGAAGCATCTCTTGTTTCTACAGCAGTTCTTTAATCTATCTCAATAGATTTCTAGTGTACAGCTCATATAGATTTGGTCAGTGACAAGGGTTAGAGTAGTCTTGTAGAACATTTACTTGTAGCTGTGAAAAGCCCACATTCATCAGAGGATTAGGTCGATCAGATTGTACCGGGATCAATGGAAGGACTGTGTGATCCCTCTTAGGCTGTAATGTGTTCACCTTCTTTGGAGAGAATTCACATACACGCACATTTCTCTGTCGTAAAGCCATTTATCTCAGAATGTCAAATTGCAATAATTAACCATTATTGATCTTAAATTCAATTAACTTCATTAACACAGGTCATGATGTGGGTACTTGTAAGGGAGATGCTCTTGACAAGTGTCTTTTCATATATGACATTGAATGTCCACAGTCGTGGCTATAAACTGTTCGTATTGTGCCACAGGAACATCTCTTAAAAATGACAAGAATTTGGTTGGTGGTTCTGAAGCGACATTTTAATCTCCTCCCCCTCATCTTCTAGTTCTCAGGGTTTTCCAGCAAATTTTCTATTCAGGAATCAGTGAACCATTTGTTTCCAGCACATTATTTTAGTGTGGTATTATATCAAACCCCACCTATTCAAATACCGTTCAGTTCAATAGCTAGTGCTAGATAGAGACTCATTTACAAAAGGATGTATTAGTATAGTTAGCAAATGAGTGAAATTAATATTCAGTGCTGCTTTTTGCTATACATACAAACCAAGCTGGGGCTATCTCGTAGAGGTAATCCTTAGAATCTCTGCTTTCTCCAAGTCCTAAGATTCATATTGCAGTTAATAGTTGTTTTTCTTAATAGAAGGCTGAATAAAAACTGTGAAAGGACACAAAGCTTTGTTGGCCCACAGTGAACTTTTGTTTTTTTTTTTTCTTCGTGAAGAAACTTCATTATAAGTACGAGTTCACAATAGCTGAAATTGTGACTGAAATAATTTGGATTTCTACTATACCATTCATACAGTTGTGTGGAGTTTATTTTAAGGAGGTACTGCAACCAAAATAGCTATTGAAACTACTGTATAATGCCTTCAATGGGAATTTCAAGTTGCAAGAAAAATGAAGGATTGAAGGATCAGGTTGAAGGTCTTTTGGTACATTTTGAATGTCTTTAAGTAGTCATGATCATTTACAAATAAATCTCCCAAGTAGAGTGACTCACTGTAATATATTGAAGCATTTTATGTCAAAATTTGACTTTTAAAAACCTGACAATGAATGCTGCAGCTCGAGTGATGTGTGTTAATATTAGTATATTTAAACACAAATACAAAGTTGGTGTTCTGGGTACTGTAAAACTTGTAAGATGTGGACAGATTAGGAGCAACAAAAGATGCAGGAAGTAAGGTGTAAGATTTTTCTTCTTGGCCTAAAAAAAAGCTAAACTATAATCAGAAGACTCTGAGAAATGTGGATAAAGAGAAATGAAAACAGCAGTTTTTTTCAGAAACAGATTTCGGTTACAATTAAATGGTCATTTTGTCACTACATTTGCTATTTCCACTCCACTATACAAAGCATTACTGAAAAGAGGCAGGGCAGAAGCAGAATGGTTTGATTACTGCATTTGAAGAAACTGAAGTTCCATTACAACATCTGTTTGCTCAGTGAAGGATTATAATAATTAAGAGCCATATTGAGAACTTTTATGCTCGTGCCTGCTTATGCTGGAGTTGCCTGTGAATCTTGTATTAGTTTGTTGAATGCCTCTCTGCTTTTCAGTGGTGAAAAGATGCCACCTAAATGCTGTTATCTAGCAGAGATTGTGTCACTGTGTGTTTTAGCACCAATTCATATAAAGCATTTGGCTTCGTCTTATCAGGATGTTGATAGTGACTTTTATTTAAAAAAAACCCAAAAACTAACCAGCCAAACAAAAAACCAACAAAAACCCAAACACACAAAGAAACAATCAACAACAACAACAAAAAAACGCACACCAAAACAAAAAACACCACCAAAAACAAAAAACGCAAAACAAAGCAACACACAAATATTTTTATTCTTTGAGGATTCTGGTAAATATTTTTGCCCATTTGAGGAAATGGTAATTCTGCGCTTAGAAAAATTCTGCTGAGTCGAAATAAAACAATTTACTTCCCAAATCAAAAGTAGGGTGAAAGCATAACATGAACCTGTTTTCTCTGCTTATGAACATTTATTTCCCACTGCAGTATGTGCTTGCATGGAGTGGAAACTCTTAAGTCTGTAGTACTTCACACCAAGCAACTGTCTTGGAAACCACCGGAAAACCACTTTTGTCTTACTTAGAGTGGATCACATTTATTCATGATGAATAATTTATACAGCAAATGTAGGTGTTTTTTTCCTCTTACTAATGCACATATTAATTTTATTTGTTAAATGTGAAAGTTTTCAGACTGTGGGCTGTTTGTGAACTGTTTACTTCAACAGTTTGTGCCTGGCTCTTGAATCCCTGGTGGTATTTCCCCTTGGTGGCTAGTTAGTTGACCCTTAACCTCACAATGGATAGTGAGGAACTTCATGCTCCTTCAAATTTTGTTTGTTTGTAACTTTGATATACTTGGAGGAAGGGCATCCTTTCCCCAGGAACATGGAGGGGTGAGGAGGGGAGGAAGAGGAAGGTACTACATGATTGTTGATGAAATGGGAACACCAAGACCCTGAACTGACTCAAACTGAGCAGCAGTTGAGAATTCCCAATGGGTGCTCACAGTCCGTTACTCATTTGCCTACTTGATCTAGTCCTGATGGTGCTTGTAGAAGGGTTGTTTATGTGGTTATAGGGAAGGCCAAGAAGGTTTTTTTTCCTCCTTTTCTGCAGGATCTGCCAGAAATTCCAGGCTTCTGCTCATAGGGACTGTTAAAATCTCTACTCCCCCAGAGTGCAAAGGGGAAAGGAGATTGATTCCACAAAAATACGATAGCAAGGAAAGTCCTTCTGTCGTCATGGAAGTCCATAATGCTTCTCAGCCCTTCCATTTGATGACTGTGATCCTGCATTGCTTCTGGTAATCAACTGTGGGCACACACAGTGGGGCCACAAACTGTTCCCCAGCTTCTCTACAGCTGTGATACTTTGGGGAGTCAGTTGTACTGTGTATGCGTGCCTGCAAATTTAGGACAAAAGCCACAATAATCTGTTTTTCCTGACCGGGCATAGTCTCTGAACTGTTACCCTGTGAAGTTTCTGATAAGCATGTCATTTGCTTCTGACTGTACAATAACGGCATCTGAAGACAAGTGTTATGTGAGGAAGTATCTTTAAAAATCTATACTGTTTTGTTCATTATACATGGGAGTAACTTCGATCTTGGATCTCACTTAAAGTGTTTTAATCTTCAGATCACTTCTTGTCAAAAACTTCTTGTAGAAGGTGGCAGATGAACTCTTCAGGTGAGACAGATCTCACACTGATCCTCATGCAACCCTACGCATAGAAGAGTTCACTGCAGTGTGATAGAATTATGTGTTCTTCTCCACATTAGAAAGAAGTGCTGTTATGTTTCACGAGTGGATAATGTGATCAGATTTTAGAAAAATCCTGCTCAGCAGGTTGAATTCAGGGAGTTTAGGCCCTGGGCAGAAATCAAGGCAGAGCACAGATTTGGAGGAGAGAGGCATGATCCATCGTGTTACATCTCCAGCACAGTTCTGGTAGAATGGGCGTACACAGCTTACCTGAAATTGTGCTTTCTGGGAGCAGAAAGCTCTCTGGAGAAGACTTGTGACAATACTTCCTCATATTTCAAAAACCTTCCTTATTTTCCCCATTGTGAAAAGAAGTTTGCTGGCAGTCTGCAGATTCAGCGTTTATTGGATCCCAGCAGCTTGGCTCAGAGGATGTTTGTAACCACAGGCTCCAAGTTGTGCCCAGTACATGCACCTGTGGGTATTTCATTGGGTGTTTTATTCTACGTAATTGTTTAAGCTGAAAGCTGGCAATTGCATATACTGTACTCCCATAAACACTGTGAAGAAGCATAGGAACAGAAACACAAAACTTAAGCCATCTACTCATGTTTTGTGTAAATCGCTGAATTATATATATTAACCTACAAGAGTTACAGGCTACTTTACTTGTGTTCTTGTCTGGCACTAGGCGAGTAATTTTTAACTTCTTTGGATTTCTAGGTTTGCAGCTATAAAATGTGGATAAGAATTTCTCTTCCACAGGGTTGCTGTGAAGAATAAAACACTCATTGAAGCTCTTGAACACCTCAGTAGAGTGATGCTGTCCCATAGTGCTAAGTTGTTTCTAAGCCATCATCTAATATTATGGCATCCTGTTTTTTCATGTGTGTATATAATGAAGGAGATAATACATGAATGTGATCTTTATGTAGGAATCTATCATTTAACAAACATCTAAACAGTATTTGGTTTCAGAAAAATGAACACCTCCCTTATTAGAATTAGTAGCATTTTTGAATGTTTTCTCTCCTCATTTGTAGGTGGACTGTATGATACTTTTCATATGGCAGTGTAAAGTCCAAAGTGAATTGGAGACCTGAATCCTGTACCCTCCTTTAAACTACACAAAAACCAGGGGAGTTTGGAATACAGTCACATGAGGAAAAGGTGCCTGCTGTAGACTTGCTTTGTACAGCACTTAGCCCACACTTTAGTGACATATAAACTCATTTCTTGTTATCGTCTCTTCACTGTGTATTCTTGTCCATGTAATTCTTGACTCTTAACACTTGCAGTTGATTTGAGCTTTCTGAAGTTGCTCCAAATGTAATACCAGTCCAGGATGCTGGATAAGAGCAGCTGACTAGATTCCTGTAGCCTAATTCTGAGTTCCCTGTGGCAGACAGCTGCAGTATTTTCATGAAGAAACAAACACAAGTACACTTCAAAGTTTCTAGTGCCTAATGTTAGCCATCTAACATGATAGGCATGCTACGACACATCCATCCACACTGATTCCCAATAACTTAATACTACACTATTATTGGCATGAAAAGGCTGCAGCTCTACCAACATACAAAAAATCCAGCTAAACAAGCATTAATCATGCACATCACATCAAATTAACGTGTTCGGAATTAATATTCTTGACCTTGCCAGTGGGCAGAATAATCAGTCTTGCAGTAGGATCGTACTCTGGTGTGAGGTACCAGCAGCTTCAGCCGATGTGTGTGAGAAGTGCTGACCTCTCCACTTGGAAATAACATTTCTCTCCCATAATAGACAGTCCTGCCTCTATGAAACAGAACCTTTGACCTTTCTAACAGGAATAATGTCCCTGTCAAGGTGCTGGGTAATCAGTATTGCCATGCCTGTTTAGAGACAGTGGTGTCATTTGCCACTCTTGTAAATAGGGCAGCCGCTCTTACCTCCCATTTCTATTGCCTAATGAGGAATACGCTAACATCTCTGCCAAGTAGTGAAGTCTTGAATACAATTTCAGTTACATGTGAATTATCAGTCAGTCTCGGTATAGAAATAACTCATGTTGTGGGTGAAATATTTGCCTTTCTTCCTGTAAGTGGAAGGCCTGCAGAGTGGGAGTTTTCTAACAGACTAATGTAACTCTTTTATATGCCTTCATTTGCATTAGGTCTTTGATTGACTCCATCCACCGAGTTGGTTTTCTTTTGCCTCTGTTCATTAATTTTGTGAGTAAGGTTCATTGCTACAGTCAAATCATCTCCGTGCTGCTGTTTCTCTGTTGGCTTTTTCTTGACTTGTGTTCAGACTGTGCCCCCTCTTAACTCTGAATGGCTCCACCGAAACTGGGGACTTTTCAAGGTTTTTTTCATTGATTACTTAAATGCTAAAAAACCAGTCCAGTGATTCCTTAGATGGTTGGTGTCTGCTTTAAAACTGAATGGGATCTGATATTTAAGAAAAAGTTCTGCACTCCCAGCAGCACTGGCTGTGGCAGGAGCAGCCCTCTTGCAGCACTGTGCTTCAGCTTGGGTAGCAGCGGGGAGTGAGGCTGCAGAGTGAGTTTCACTGGTCGGGTCCTAATCACTGCTCTACTTCATGACCTGTTCTATCTTTTTTTCCCTTTTTCTTTTTGACTGGGAATATAATATTCATCCCATAAGCACTGGGAGCATTATTGCTCCAAATCCCTTTCTGCTCTTCTCTTCAAGTGTAAGATGTGTATGGATTCAGCTTTTTTAAGAGTTGAGAAGCTTTTCTTTTCAAGATGCACTCAAAATCAGATGGTTTGGGAAATGATCCTTAGTATTACATGATGATTTCAAACCATGCATAAATAAATAATAAAGCTGGTTGTAATGTTTTTAATAAAAAGCTATTTGGTTAAAGCCAAAATATTTCCAAGGAACTCAATGGTTTTGATAAACTTTTGTAGTTAAGCATTTTTCATGTGAGAAGAATATCTGAATATTTTGGTGCGTCTTCAAGCAAAGAGCTTATATTCTAGTTTAATATACCCCAGTAAGCTAATTAAAATAAAAGGAAAAAGTCTTGGCAAAAAAACATAATTAAAACAAGACATTTCAGAAATATCAAAATGAAATATTTGGGTAGATCCAAGCCAAAATATATGGTCTCAGATGCATTTTTTTTTCCAGGAAATAAGGGAAGAATTGTGCAATTAATTAGTGTTGGAGAACAGTAAAAAAGGCCTGTAATACTATGCTTTTGAATTTTCAAGCAAACTGAAGGAGGTGTTTGTCTGACCGTGTTTCTGGGTGGGTGTTGCCATTGAAGGGATGAAAACCATACAATGCAATGTTTTTCCTCTTTCTGCTGAAGAGGACCTCTAGCAGTTGAGGTTCAAGCTGGTAGCTGTTGTGCTGGTGGGCATCTCGGAACATTGTTGAGTTTGGCCCAGGACATCAGCAGAGCAACACTTGTTGCAGCTGCACAGGGACTTCCTCCATCTGCAGGAATGTAATGGATTGGTGGTATTTCCTTGCTCTTGTATAGTAGATCTCTGGTGTCTGTGTAAAGCCAGGTATATGAGTTTATTAGTGTATATACATTATGTAGATCATTTTGGGCAGTGATGGATCACAATTTATTTCCACTGGCAAAGAAATGATCCATAGCTCAGTTACAAAGGTAATTCCCTCTTGTGTGGAAATGAATTGCATTGTACCACAGCTTGCTGTTATGTATTGGTATCAAATGTGTTAATTTCATTATTACCTAGCAGTTTAATTATAATAAATATTAATGAGGAAGTGTCTGTTCTTGACCTCTCTGTAGCTGCACCTGCAATAGGTTTCTGAGCCCTTTGATATTCTCATCTCTGGAAACTGAGGGCCCTATCATGGAACTGCTTTCCATTTTTGTCAAGTATTATGTCACAATGACACTATTGCTCAACTTGCAGGCAGTTTCCTGTGGGTTATGGTTCCCTATGAGATGTAAACTAGAAACTTTGAGGATTTTATTTTTTTCCTTCTTTTATTCTGGAAAAACAAAAAACCAGAACTACCTAATTTCTTTCATTTCCATTCTTATTAACTACTTCTGCCCTTAGATTTTCATTTAGAGTTGTTTTTTTCCCTCAGACTTTGCTGTTGAGGGTTTGAAGAAGAGTTCTACAGATGCCCTGCTGTTTCAAACATTTACTTTACACTTGAAAAATATCAAACCACAAGTCGTCTTTTCCTTTTTTTTAAATTAGAAGGAAATGGCTGAGTAGCCGTGGGCTGGAGACAGGGCTTCTTAAAGACAATCTCTCCACCGGGCAGTGAATCTCAGTGAAAAGTTTTTTTGCCATCACCTTCTGATTTTATTCTCTGCTTTCATTGTTCCTTTGATCTTCCTGTAGGTACCTAAACAAAGAAGAAATTTCTCTGCTACAGCCCTCCTTGTCCTTCTCTCTGTTGCAGTGAAGGTGTTACCTTCATCTGTACTCAGGCAGGCTACAGATCATCTCTCTCCCCTGAGCAAGATCTGGTGGGGCAGGGAGGGATCAGAGATTCCCTTGCCTGCAGATGGGCACCTTTCCACTAGCACACTGCTAGCATGAGACTGAAGTTTGGCCTTAACCCTCTCTCCTCTTCTGTTCCACATACTGTTAACAGTTTAATTGGGTTTTCTGTAGAGGAAATGTCATTTGCCTTTTGCATCGAACCACTGAGGACAAAGCCTCAGGGATCTGTGAGTCCTTCAATCACTGTAAAGCTACCTGTAGTGGTGTTGCAAATCCTTTGAGTATGCCTGGAGTCTGCCATCACAGGTTGGTCCAGGACTTATTGGGTTGCCTTTTACTGCCCTGAAGGCAAGTGATGAGGTAACCGGCCCTTGGAATAAAGCCTTGGAAGCTACTGGCATAAACTCCATTTTAGGATGATGTTTTAAGTTTTAGGCTAAGAAGTTTCCCTGAACACCCTTACCTCTTGCATAAATCTTTGGTTGAGGAAGTTGGGGGTAATGTTGCTTCTCATCCCTCCTCTGCCTTGTGCAGGGGAAGGAGCAGAAAGAGTTGTTCATACTGTCAGTATATCAAAGTTGCAGATTGCTGGGTTAAATTCCATACTGTCATTTGTGCCTCATTTCCCTCATATCTGGATCAAAGGCTGATGTCACAACTTGGCTTCACAACTTGAGCTTAGGAAGGAGAACAGCTATAGAGGAGGCAGCTCCTGGTTAACACGCAAATATGCTTGATAGTTGGTGAAAAGGGCAAAGAAAGCATGAAAGGTAAATAGATTTACATTTAAATGAACCGCATGCTGGAGGTTTTCCCTAATGTAAAAGTCACTGTCCTAAAAAGCTGTGAATGTGACAATACAAGTGTTTCAGTCCAAACAACATTCATAAGATTTCAGCAATAAGAGAAATAAAAATGTAAAGAAAAACACACTAATTAGGGGCTTGATTCTGTGACCCCATTTGTGTTGGTGAGCACCAGTCCCTAGGAGGACTTCCTGTGGTGTGCAGGGACCAAGCACCAAGGGCTTTGGGGTGTGATATGGTGGTGGGGATGGGTGACATATGCTCACAGTAGCACTCAGTGGACAAAAAGAGCAAAAGACAGGTGGGCTTACAGAGTGCTTTGGTGTGTCATCACAGCCCACAGGTGTGAATGAGGTCTTTCTAATACAGGCAGTGTGGCAATAACCTTGGATTTTCTTTACCTTGTAAATAGGGAATTATTCTTCAGTTTCACAACAGAGGCAAAAGAATGGGAGTTGTAAAAGGACAACTGTTTCCACAAGGTGGAAAAGAAAAAGGGTACATTTGCTTCCAAATCATAGGTTTCATGCTGTAATTTCTTCCTTCCATCCTTCCTTATTCCTATCACTAGAATATGGTGTCATTGAAAAAGAGGTAGTTGGTAGCCAGTGGTTTACACATTATCAGTAAGTAAAATTTTTCACCTTCAGAGAGTAATTTGAACTGCTTTAGTCTCCTTTGCTAAAATTTTTGGAGAGTTCAGAAACTTTATGAAACAAATAATTAAGATGAAAAACAATCTGTACCATCCACAGGGGAATGAAAGTAGTGAACAAAATCCACCTTGTTACATTCTTTGTGGTGGTTTCATTGCAAGTATTTGCAGGATAGGCACTGATCCTTACTACAGATTGCCAACATGACTGTAAAATTCATAAAATAAGGATTCTTGAATTCTTTCAAAATATTTTGAGAAAGCATAAAATAGACAAAACAGCATGGTTCTATTTCATTAGAGTACATATACTTGCTCTTAAAGTCTGATCTTGATATCAGCATCTTTGAAACATCCTATAAGTTTGTAGCATAATTCGTTCAAACTATGTTCTCCCAAACGTTAAAAACAGGACCCTTGCTGCATGAATTTTCTGCATTGAAATTAGCTGAGCTGAAATACCTAATCACAGTTAGGTGTTGCTCTTATGTGACATGTTTGTGCTTTCAAAGGTTTAACTTCTATTGTGAAGATCAGATTATAACTTTACATGCTTGGAGGAGGATTTCCTAACTGAATGAAGAAATACTCCATGTGAAACTAAAAGCCTGATTTCGTTGTTACTTTAACAGTTGTTTTGTCTCTTGTGATTTTCTGATAACATTTAAACATGTTTTCCCTGAAAGAAGTTTGTAAGGTTCAATACTGTATATGTGATATCTACTACACTGTTCTACATTTTTCACTCTGTTGGCTGAAGTAGGTCTTTTTGGGATCTAAACTATTATCTTCTCTGCACTGTTGCCTGAATAAACAAGCTATAGATTATTCAATGTGTTTAAGATCCAGATACCCACACCCAGCTCAGATGTGTTGCACAGAAGGTCAGAAGTCAAGTGTCTTCAACTTCAACCATAGCGTCTACTGGAAATGCATTTTTTTCAAAGTTTATACTTGTATTTGTGAGAGATTGCAAGAAAATTTTAAACTCCACTTAATACAGAACAGTTGTGTTCTATTTTTGCTGTCCTGTGTAGCTGTAAATTAATGCATTATATAGAAATAGATCATTTTGATCAGTTAATGGTCCCTCAGTTAGTGTTTCCATAGTTTTCCTGCCTGAAGGAAAAAACTCAGGTAGACTTAATGTATGTCTAATATGTGCACAGAAGCACCATGGAAGGAAGAATGTGTTTACTGTCAGTTCTCAAATGTCCTATTCAGGAAGAGTATCTTAGATTTACATCACCAGTTGCATTACTTGAGGTGGGGGAGAAAGACAGGATCCCTGTTGGGTGTCCGTGTAGCTTATGCTGAGTAAATATTGACAAAGTAGTCTAAAGAGCAAACACTTTGACATTTGTAAGGTCCACTGGAAGGTCTTGTATATATTTATACAGCGAGAATGAGTACAGCATACCAATTTTCTTGAACTAGCTCCTGAGATAATTCTGCATGGGCTTTCTTGTTGAGGAAGGTATGTTTAAATGTGAATGGGTCGTTTGTTACACCCATAATGAATGCCCTTAAATTTCTCATAGTGAGTTGTTTCAAAAGGTTCCATCACCTGCTTTTAGTATCTCCTCCTCTAAAATATGATACAACTAATAATGATAACTTCAAAAATCTAATTTTTTTATGATTGTAACTGGGGATTTTTTTTACTTTGTAGGAATTTTTGATGTTTGCTGTACTCTATATTTATTAAAGATTGAGTCTCAAAACTGTAATGAGCAAAAAATGCTTGCTTAATTTAAATGGTGAATCTGTCTGTTAAGAAATGCATTAGGGGTAGGAGAAGCATAAGACATGTTAATTGACAGACAGGAACTGCTGTCTCTGAGGTTGATACAAGTAATTTATTACTTTAGAAATGAATGCCACCTCCAGAATGTGCTTCATTAATTTCAAATTTAGTTTTAATTTCAAGCTGTTGCCCCTTGAGAAGAATAAGGTGGCAAATTATGTTTGAAGAGCAGATTTTTTTCTTGCTCTGAAGAAACACTAAATTTTAACTGTTTAATTTTACAAATAACTACATTTCTTTGGCTAAAGCACTTAAGCAAATGTATGATCAGCAGAAACTAACTTACATTTTCTTCTCTTCATAATAGCGTATGTTTCAGATGAACTAAAAGCAGCAGCACTGGTAGAAGAAGATGTGGAACCTGATGAAAATGCAGTTGATGGGGAGCCTTCAGCAAAATATGCATGTCCAGAAAAAGACTTCAGTAAGAACTGCCAAAGCTACCAAAACTCTCCAGCAGCTGAATTTTCTAGCCATGAAATGGACAGTGAATCACATATCAGTGAAACAAGTGACCGCATGGCAGACTTTGAGAGCAGCTCTATTAAAAATGAGGAAGAGAGCAAGGAGGTTTCAATACCACTGGAAGACTCTACTGTATCTGATAGTTTAGAACAAATGAAAGCTGTATATAACAACTTTCTCTCCAATTCCTACTGGTCCAATCTCAATTTGAACCTTCACCAGCCGATTTCAGAAAAAAACAATGGTAGCAGCAGCAGTAGCAGCAGCAGCAGTAGCAGTTGTGGAAGTGGCAGCTTTGACTGGCACCAGACTGCTATGGCTAAAACACTGCAGCAAGTTTCTCAGAGCAGAATTCTTCCTGAACCAAGTCTTTTTAGCACAGTTCAATTGTACAGACAAAGCAGTAAGCTTTATGGCTCTATATTTACTGGAGCCAGTAAATTCCGCTGTAAAGACTGCAGTGCAGCCTATGATACTTTAGTAGAATTAACAGTGCACATGAATGAAACGGGACATTATCGAGATGACAACCATGAAACTGATAACAATAACCCCAAAAGATGGTCCAAACCTCGTAAACGTTCTTTGCTTGAAATGGAAGGGAAAGAAGATGCCCAGAAAGTATTAAAGTGTATGTACTGTGGTCATTCATTTGAATCTCTTCAGGACTTGAGTGTTCATATGATCAAAACAAAACACTACCAAAAAGTGCCTCTAAAGGAACCTGTTACACCAGTAGCAGCAAAAATTATCCCAGCTACTAGAAAGAAAGCATCACTGGAGCTTGAACTTCCAAGTTCTCCAGATTCCACAGGTGGGACACCAAAAGCAACAATCTCAGATACTAACGATGTGCTTCAAAAGAATTCTAATCCTTACATTACACCAAATAATCGGTACGGTCACCAGAACGGTGCCAGCTATGCCTGGCACTTTGAGGCGAGGAAGTCTCAAATTCTGAAGTGCATGGAGTGTGGAAGTTCTCATGACACTCTGCAGGAACTTACGGCTCACATGATGGTGACAGGACATTTTATTAAAGTCACTAACTCTGCAATGAAAAAAGGGAAACCAATTATAGAAGCCCCAGCAACACCAACGATAACGTCCTTAGTAGACGAGAAAATCCAGTCTGTGCCACTAGCTGCCACCACTTTTACGTCTCCTTCCAATACACCTTCTAGTGTTTCCCCTAAATTAAATGTTGAAATAAAAAGAGAAGTAGATAAAGAAAGAGGCATTGCTGATGACAAAATGAAAGACAAAGAAAAGTCAAGTGAAGATGAGGAGAAGTATGATATCTCCTCAAAATACCATTACTTGACTGAAAATGATCTAGAAGAAAGCCCTAAGGGAGGATTAGATATATTGAAGTCTTTAGAAAACACAGTTACATCAGCTATAAACAAAGCCCAGAATGGCACGCCGAGCTGGGGTGGTTACCCCAGTATTCATGCTGCCTATCAGCTGCCTAATATGATGAAGCTGTCATTGGGTTCATCTGGGAAAAGTACACCATTAAAACCTATGTTTGGAAACAATGAACTAGTATCACCGACTAAAAACCAGCCCCTGGTGTCTCCAGCAAGCAGTCAGACATCACCTGTGCCAAAAACAAATTTTCACGCCATGGAAGAATTGGTAAAGAAAGTCACCGAGAAGGTGGCTAAAGTGGAAGAAAAAATGAAAGAGCCTGAAGGAAAGCTTTCTCCAATGAAGCGTGCAACACCTTCGCCATGCAGTAGTGAAGTCAGTGAACCCCTTAAGATGGAGTCCTCCAATGATGGTGGCTTTAAAAGCCAGCAGAACAGCCCAGTCTCTCAGAAAGATGGTTGCAAGGATAGTCCAGCTGTAGAACCTGTGGAAAATGGGAAAGAGCCTGTTAAGTCCATTGTAAGTTCTTTAAGTAGCAGCACAGCTATCATTACTGATCACCCTCCCGAACAGCCATTTGTAAATCCATTAAGTGCACTGCAGTCTGTCATGAATATTCACCTTGGGAAGGCAGCAAAGCCATCTTTGCCTGCTTTGGATCCAATGAGCATGCTTTTTAAAATGAGCAACAGTTTGGCAGAAAAGGCTGCGGTGGCCACCCCACCTCTACCGTCCAAAAAACCAGACCACTTAGACCGTTACTTTTATCATGTCAACAATGACCAACCCATAGATTTGACGAAAGGCAAGAGTGACAAAAGCTGCTCTTTGGGTTCAGCGCTTTTGTCATCCACATCGACATCTTCAGCATCTTCTTCATCTACAGTGACAACAGCAAAGACATCTGCAGTCGTGTCATTCATGTCAAACTCGCCGCTACGCGAGAATGCCTTGTCAGATATATCTGATATGCTGAAGAACCTGACAGAAAGTCACACATCAAAATCTTCCACACCTTCCAGCATATCTGAGAAATCTGACATTGATGGTACTACAATAGAGGAACCAGAAGAGAGTACACCAGCTCAGAAAAGGAAAGGACGTCAGTCTAACTGGAACCCTCAGCACTTGCTCATACTGCAGGCCCAGTTTGCCGCTAGTTTACGGCAGACTTCAGAGGGAAAATACATCATGTCAGACTTGAGCCCTCAAGAAAGAATGCACATTTCCAGGTTTACGGGACTTTCAATGACCACAATTAGCCACTGGCTAGCCAATGTGAAATACCAGCTCCGAAGGACAGGGGGAACTAAGTTCCTTAAAAATTTGGACACTGGGCACCCAGTGTTCTTTTGTAATGACTGTGCTTCACAGATCAGAACTCCTTCAACTTATATCAGTCATCTTGAATCGCATCTGGGTTTCAGGTTAAGAGACTTGTCCAAACTGTCCAGTGAACAGATTAACAATCAGATAGCACAAGCAAAGTCACCATCTGAAAAACTGGTGACGTCCTCTCCAGAGGAAGATATCGGAACTTCTTATCAGTGCAAACTTTGTAACAGGACTTTTGCAAGCAAGCATGCTGTTAAACTTCATCTTAGTAAAACACATGGGAAGTCACCAGAGGATCATCTCCTGTATGTTTCAGAGTTAGAGAAGCAGTAGCATTTGCTTTTGATTAAAATAACTGTAATTTGCTTTGAGGAAAACTGTCAAAGACGCCTTAAAGCTACTGTTTAGTTCTTGGCACATGTTCTTATTTTAACTCCAGAGTCGCTCTGGGCTGAACTGTTTTGTATAACTGTACAGTGTTTAAATAGAGGTGCATAATCAGCTGTTGTTACTGGTAAAATATGAAGGTTAAAATGCAGTGGTAAGTGTTTGGAACTTTGTGTAAATTGGATTTAGTTGCTGTGCATCCCTCTGATGCATCAAGCTGCATGCATTAACAGACAGTTTAATTAAGCATTTATAACTAATTCTGGTGCACTTTCTTCATGTGACCTAAGTGTGCTGGTATTTCTCACCCTATAATCTTTAGCCCTCTGAGTACTTTGAAGCACTTTTGCATTAATTTGGTAAAAATGTATGGATATGGTTTTTTTAAACCCTTACCAGCTTAGTTCTGATTACGAATATGAACCTCCATTTATGCAGAGGTGTCTCACACCTTGAAATTTAAAAATATAATTTTCACATTGAAACATAGATGTATATATTGTATAGATTTCAAAATCTTGTATGGAAAGTGTGATTGTGGTTAATGCCGTTTTCTTTTTCTTCAGCATTTTTAGCACCAGTGGGTTTTGTACCTGATGAGCCCCAGGTATAAACTGTACCTATATATAGTGTATATTTCATTTTTTTAGATGGACCGTTTTTTCTTTTAGCATCCAAACATTGTAAATTATATGATGAAAGATACCACAGATAGCATTTATAAAGTATTCAGAAACATTATTCTTAAAGCAAAGTATGTTTTGTTTTGTTTTGCTATACAGTACATCTATATTAATAGAGGTTCATGTTTAAATTATACATATTTATTAGTGTTGCTATCTTTTTTTTTTTTTTAAACCGTCTGAAGTAACAGAAGCCACGGACTGCACTCCTGGCATGCATCTAACTGTTTTGCACAACATGACTTTTAAAGGTATTTATTAGTAAAAAAAAAAGAAAAAGAAATAAAAAGAGAGAATTCAAAATAAACTCAGTGCTCAAAGGGTTAAATCTATTTGAAAAACTTGTACTGTATTTCCTAAGCATTGATAAAGCCTTTAAAATGTTTGTACTGTAATACTTTGCTTAAAAGTTATGAGGCATTCTGTGATATAACCTCTTTTACTTATTTATAAGCACTCTTGGTTGTTATTTCCTATTGTAGAATGCCTTTTTATTTCAGTTGGTAACTTTCTGTTTTGCTCTGCCTAATTATTCTCCCAAGATTCCATACTGCAGCTTTATCTTTAGGCATATGAAAGGTAACCCGTGGTTACCAGCACACTAAGTGATTCTGTTCGTCTCCATTTTTGGCAGTTAATTTGCAGAAGTAACTGACAGCTGACACCATATGAGAATCTATGTATAAAATATTGGCATGTAAACAGCACAGACACTGTAATGCACTCTGTGCCCTGTTTTGTTGTTGACAATGAAGCACCATTATATGACTCTTCATATAACCTTTTTTTCTACAGCAGCATTAAAATTGTCTTTTTGCTATAATTTTGTGTTGCGTTCACAATTATGTCTGAAATGTGCTACGACTAACGAGCACATTAAAATTAAATTGTATGCTATCTGTTTATGGCTGAAGCTTGAGTAGGTTTCTTCATCTGCCAGGTGCTGGCAGTCAAAAGCTGCACATAAATCACTGGAGTTTTAGTGAACTTTAGCATTTAAAGAGCAGGGTAGCACTTATTCAAAGGCTGCATTAACAGAATTTTTTCCCCCAGAAAAGATAAATGAATGTTATAACTCCTTTTTAAACATCAGGTAAGGCTGAGTGTGAAGACAGGGTTTATAAGCAACGTGTGGCAAAGCAAATAGGTGTTTTGCTGTGCTGTGTATTCCGACCCAGGCAGATAATGCTCCTTGCATGTGTTCCCCCTGAATGTATTGAGCAGAGTCTGCAAGTTGCATGGGTGGGTGTTTCAGGGCTTAGAGAATCCCTTTCCGTCTACCCAGCGTTTTCAGGTGACAGGAGTACGAACCTGGGACTGCTGACTTAAACTTGTGAGTCCTCTTATGGCCCTACCTGCTGTTTTACAGCATTCACAGCAGACAGGGAGAGGGGAAAAGAAGGTGAATAAAGCATGCCAAATAAACACAAACAAGCAGGAGCATTTATATGATAATGACAGACTTTTACTGGTGTTGACAGGTCATCCCAGCAAAACCATTGAAAACAATTTACATCTCGGAAGCACCAATTTTACTATGCATGTAGATAATGTATTTTGCCATGCATGTAGATAATGTATTTTGCCAGTCCGGTGAACTCAGAGTCTGAAGATGGTTACATGGGAACCAAAACCACCATTACAGCACTTAAGAATCATGTCTCAAGTAATAACTAGCATCTGAATGTCAAATGTACAGAGTTGTTTTTTTTAAATCTACTGTCTTCCAGTAAGCAACTAATTAAATCTTTGCTTGCTTGCTTCCTTCCTTCCTTCGTTCCTCCCTCCCTTTCCGTCTCCCTTTCAGTCTCCCTTTCCATCTCCCTTTCCGTCTCCCTTTCCGTCTTTCTCTGTAATTCTAAAGGCCAGTACCATGTGTTCAAAAATGTATTGGAGGGTTCTGTTCATCCTATAGCACATACTGCTAAGCAGGCCTAGTGAATGGGATTAATGATTAGGGCTCTGGGTTTTTCCTCCTCTTTTGGCTCAGTGTTGTATCTGATTTTAAGGTCATTTTTATGTCAATGTTTATTGCCTCAGCTCAAATTCCAGCAATAAAATTGAAGCATCTCGTTTTACTGGTTGACTATACCATGCCAGGAGTCCCCCTCACTTAGTTAGGAGAGGCAGCCTGGCTAGCCGAAGTCTTCCATGAAGCCTCCAGGGTGGATGTCCACACTTTTTGCAAATCGATGATCTCAGTCTAAATGCAGCCAAACTTCTTACCTCTACAGTGAGAATTCCTCCTTTGAAAATTATAACAGCTTAAATATAGTATTTGGTTGCAAACGAGAAATTCACACATAAGGAGACTGGCAGATTATTGCAAATGTTGTCAATCAATGTATTTTTAAGACGCAGCATTGACTTATAATAGTAATGCTAAAAGCTCTGTATGCAATACTGTTATCTGGGACACGGGGGGAGTAAAAGCAAGAGACTAAAGTGTCTTTTGCAGTGTTCTTTCTACTTATTTTTAAAATACAGGCAAGGGGTTGATGATTGCAAACACCAAATACCACTGATGCAACTGCACCTAATCTGGTTAAAATCAGTTCCTGAGCCTGACTTAACTAGGTCTGAATGACCTAGTGAGGAGATGTACTGGGCAAAAATTCAGGGAGCAACCGTATCTTTTAGTGTACACCAGAAATTACTTTTTAATACATTTTTAAATATGCTTGAAACTTTGCAAATGAATGGCTAGTCAGGATCTGCATATCCCAAATTTATTAAAATAAAGTTTAGCTTGCATTTCAGAACCTCCAGGACTGGCATACCAATGTGATTTTGCATTATAAAGAATTTAGAGA
The DNA here is from genome assembly GCF_949628215.1 of Phalacrocorax aristotelis. Taxonomy (NCBI): domain Eukaryota; kingdom Metazoa; phylum Chordata; class Aves; order Suliformes; family Phalacrocoracidae; genus Phalacrocorax; species Phalacrocorax aristotelis. Next base: position 13,407,132 of record NC_134283.1, read on the forward strand.
ATCAATGGACTAGAATAATGTTCTTTTCATCCATACACTGATATGTATATTGGCATGGTAACTATTAGTGCTACCCAAATCACCAACCTAGCTATGTTAAGATAATTTTTTTCCTATTAGACAAACTTGAAGGTATGGATGCAGGATTTTAAAATATGCATCTGAGTTCTGACCTTTGCTTTGTACTTGATATTTTATTTAGAAATATGCAGATCAAGTGAGACAAAACAATACCTCAAGAAATAGTTTCAAAATAAAATTGTGATGGGGTAGGAAGAGCTTTAAATCACAGGTGTATAAAGGTGACCCTGGTCTAACCCCACCCAAGTAGTGTCTTGTTGCAGCATACTGTATATCTTCCAGCCATCACATTTACGCAGTATCTTAAAATAACATTTGTGATAAATGTGCAATTTAACTAATTTATGGTGCTATGATGTGCTCAGGGCTACATGCAAGATGAAAATCTTAAATGGAGCTTGAACAGCTCACTTCACAACAAGAAATCAATATGCCAGATCTTAGAGAGCTGTTCACTGGAGTCAACATTTAGCCAAAAAAAAAAAAATCACTGAATGTTTCTTTAAGTTTTAGTGAGTAAGAAATATATCATTAACTGAAATATGATTTCTAAGCTAGTGTAAGGAACTGTTTCTGAAACTGAAATCTTTTTAGAATCTTCATTATATTTTTTTAATTAAAATCAAAAGTATACTGTTCTAATTATGCAGTTACTTTCGTGGTAAACACTGTGCAATTTTTTATCCAAACCAAGGCAGATTAGTATTATCAGTATGGGAATTATCTGTTGCATTTTAATACGGCTTTGTATCTTGCTGTATAAAGCTAGACATAGATATGACTGCATTTTATGACAGCAAAAAATTTGGCTATTCTTTAAGTTTTAAATATACTGGCATGTATTGAAGGGAAGAACCTTTAATTTCGCACCTTCTTATTTCAGCTGCAACAGAAAAAGAAGTAATTGGTGCAAATGGAACAGAGACGACTGGTAATAAAGCTAAATTTAATTAACAAATTTTTTATTTTACAATATGCCTCCAGAAAGCCTTATAGATTTCCTAGAAAAATATAAAATTATTACAATTATTTTTGCCTGCTTTGTTTGGATAACTTTTTGTTACAAGAATATGTTGGATCTTTGGTAGGTAGTTTGTTACCTACACTGCTTCACAGAGCTGAAATAAGGGAATGGTCATAAAACTAGAATTTATCAAGCAGAGTAGAAAAAAAAAAAATAGTTTTGAGGTTACTCAACTCTTTTAAGAAGTCACTGGATTGTCCTCTTAGCAAAGGATGAAATAGGTCTTAATACTTGACTGGACAGTTACCATTTTAGCAGTGGAAATGCAAATGTGTAACTCCCTCGGGTATTGCTAGTAAATACATACAATCTCCAGAAAAAAAAAAAAACAAACAGTAAATTCTCTTCTCCTGGACTTCATGCCAAGATGTGCCTTCCAGCCCTGGGTTGACCTGCTGTAGGTAAATGAGAGAACAAGAAATTATTATTGTACTGCCATCTCAGAATATGAAAGCGGCTCTGTTGTTCAGGGTGTGGTAGCAGTAAATCTTGAGTTTTCAGTAATTATCCTATAATAATTAAAAGTTTATATATTTTTAGGATACTGCAGCCCTCATTGAAGAGTATTTGCATAAAAAGTCATTTTTTACCAGTGACGGAAGAAAGAATTGGGGTCATTTACAGAAGGGAGCAGAATTACATATTAACGCATCATTATACATGTCTGAAAGCATTGGAATAATTGCTGAGGTTACAATCTGTTTTCAGGCCTTGGTTTGAGGCAATAATTTTAACTAAATGTTCAGCATGAAAAAGATGACTAAGTTTTACTAATACGTAGCTCATGTGCTGTATTCGTTATCTAGTACATACACAGATACAGTAGCGGTGTTACATAAATTCATTTTTTACCTGTAGAAACAATCTCCCTTTATACTTAGTATCCAGCTTATTTGTTAGGGTAGCAGTTTATTTGTTTTTCAGCAGTATATTACCACATATACGTTGGACACATTAACTTCCTCAGCAGCTGTTTCTTGGTTCACTTTGCCTTATTTATAGCTTGAAATGCACTTCTGGTTAAATAATCTTTTAAGAGAATTAAAATCAGACTTTCTGGGATGGATGGATATGTCCAGACCACTCACCAAGTTCATATCAATAACCTTTATTGAAATGAAACTGCAAATCACACTTACTTATATACCAGTGTACCTAACTTTCATTGTAGGAGTGTTTAAAAAGTAAAAATAAAAATTACAACCTAAGGCAGCTATGCCAAAAAAAAAAAAAAAAAGAAAATTTTGAGTAATAATATAAGAAGACATTTCTATATATCACAGTTTTAAAATTCTTAGCCTGTTTCAAGAAATAAAAAAGGTTGTCGTAGAGCAAGCAAAACAAAGTTAAAAATGGCAGTGGCAGTCATGGCCCCATTTCCCACCCAGGGCTGTGGGCAGGTGGTGGAGCTCTTCACAGCTAATAGTGATGTCTTCCATACCTAAGCTGAAATGGTTATGTGCCCCTCATGTCACCTGCTGGGTTTTCCTAGTGTCACATTAGGGTGAGGATGTGCATTTATTCCCTGATACACTTAAACTTTGCAAGTGTCACAGTGGACTTTGTAACCAAATAGCCAGCTAATTTTCTGATTTCTTACCTTGTGATGCCTGAATTAAGGGCTTTGGTCACAAGGGAAATGAATTTCAAATGATTTGGCACTGTGGAAAAGCCTATATTAGACCTGTCAGCCCCATTCCACTCCCTGTGGAGAAGAGAGTGTCCATCTTTTTTTTCTTTTTTAATGTCAAATATATAAATGGAGAGAGGGTAACTTTTAAACTTTAGTATAAATTAACAGTGAAAAATAGTGCTTTATTAAGCTTCAACATATCACATTCATTCTTGCACGATAGGAAACTGGGGACATGTTTATAGCCATCGTAATTGTGAGTTAGTGACCTTTCTAGCCAAGTGAAATGAAATTGCTTGAAAATGGAATTCTTTTTAATTGGCACATTTGTAGGTGGTGGGGAAAGGAAGGGGATTTGTTAAAGCATATGTGTAATACAAAGCCTGTAAGGAACTGTAAGAAGAGCCTAAAGCCTGTGCTCAGATGTAAACCTGTGTAGAGAGGGAGAATGAGGTAGGTGTGTCAGGAAGCAGAGTCATATTCTTGGATTTTTTTTTTTTCTAAACTAGAGGTACAGTCACTGCAGTTACGCCTCAATGACCATGAAACCGAGTCGGCAGAAGCTGAAGGACTCAGCTCCTGAAAGCCTCATCAGGACTTGTCATCGCTCTAATGAATATCATTTAAATTGCTTTGTATATTGGTGGAGTTTGGATGTCGATTTAATTTGTGCATGTGTTTGAGTTCTTCTGCTTGGCTAGACTAACAGAGAGCAACAGCCTAATGAAAAGTGAGTTGGTGACAGTGTGATGAGCCCCAACCCAATCAAATGTGTTTGAAGGGCTGTTTTGACAGGGATCTTAAAAGTAGATCTAGAAAAGAGGAGTAGTGCTTCAATTCAGTACAATTGTTTCAGGCTAAGAATGCTGCTTTTTGTACCTCTGAATGGCTGAAAATTTTCTGTGTGCACTCTGGTTTGTGCTAAAATATTAATTCATCACAGGATTGTGTTTAGAGGAGTCTGGGAGAATGGGTTTCCCCTATTAAATGTCTCTGGAAATTACTGGAGTTAAAACACCAATTTAAAATTCATTACTGGGGTACACCAGTAATTGGGAAGCAAGAAATGGCTTATCCAGGAGTTACAGTGTGCACCTCTGTCTCTAATGCTGTGTTGCACAGGGCAAATCGGAAGAACAGCAGCAGATTAACACTGGAGAGCAGGGGCTGGCCGGTCAGGGCCAGCCGTGGACTTCACCTTAATTCCCATTTACTGTGCCAGGAAGTTGAGCACATACTGTTGCGAAGCCGCAGAGAAGGCCAGAGCAGATGGAGAAATTCTGCAAAATCTATTTCAGTGCTCTCTAGGTATTGGGGATAGTTTGGGGACAAGAAAAACTGACCAGCAGTGATTCATACTAGCTGTGGGGAAGGACGCAGGTGGGACTGAGAAAGTCCTTCTCTCCTGAATGCCGTGGCTGTGCGGTATGGGGAGAGGAGGCTCCCCAGACGGCACAGTCTGGCTGATTCAAGCAGGGCTTGTCCTCTGCATAGCAGGAAAGCCTAATCTGCAGGGTGGCTGGACACTGCCCTCAGCACACCATAGGCTTACCTGCGTTACCATACTAGCAGCATAGACGCAGTCTCCCAGGGGGATTACTAGAAGAGGGTAAAATAGCCAGGTCAACCCTATAAATTATACTAGTTCCTCCAATCTCTAATAAAATGTTCACTTTTTGCCTCTTACATGTGCATTTGGAGGATGAAAGAAAAATAGGGTCTTGATTTTTATTTGCCACTGTGAAGGCAAATCAATTTCCAAAACAGAGCTGCTGTCAGAAAGGGGAAATAGAGACTAGCACTTCTCTGTCGTATCTGAAGACTACAGACCCACTCCTACATGGTAGCCTGTACTTCACAGTGCTTCAAAATGGACACCAGGATCATAAGCATTAAAAAAAGAAAAAGGCAATTTTAAAATTTCACATGAAAACCAAACAACAACAAGAGACCATGGGAGGGAAATTGGGTTACAAGAAAAATCTACAGACCAGAAACTCTTATCTGAGAGATGATTAATACATCAGAAAAATTGTTCAGCAATGGTTCATGCAAACAGACCCTCTATAATTCTGCCATAGTGAGATCAATGTACTCTGCTGAATGATTGTGGCACTGACCACTTGAAAGCAGGGTACCTTATGCTGATTTCATACCCCTATGATTTCAAAATATATGAGATTTTCCAGCTCCCTCTGAACCGAATCCATGTATAACCCTCAGGAGATGCTTGCTCCTGTTTTGTAGTGAACATGACTCTTTCTTTCTCCATTGTACCAGATTTTGTAAATGCCATATGCTTCTTTTTAATGCGTTAAGTGCTTTAATACAGCCAGCACCCCCAGACAGACTAGTTATCATCAATAATTTGAATGGCAGGGCTCCAGTATGCCTCTTAATTTCAACTTGAGATTTGGGCAGGGTGGGAGAACACCCAAAAAAGCAAAAGAAAAAGAGAAATATGTTATACAAATGGTATGGAAGTCTGCAGAAAGGAGCTATTAGATAAAAAAAGCACAAATTCAGAGCTTGTGTTTGAGTATTTAGTGTTAAAAATATAAATTAGGTATTGAAGAAGCACAAAACGCCACTCGTACTTCTTTAACAGGGCTTTTATAAAAGGCACTAGAAGAGATTCCAAGGAGGGAGAGATCAAAACAGCGGTCTCCTCAGCTATAGTATATTAGCAGCTTCTCAGGAAGCACTGAACAGCAGGCAAAACCACACCAACCCACAGGTGCAGGCACATTATATTGTAAACAGTTCTGATCCCATAGAAACACTTTTGGCACATGTAATACTCCCTCTTAGTTCCTGCACTCTAAAAGCTACTTTAACCCCTCCTCTGCTGGATGCAGCTTGGCACACTCCTCTCTTCATAAGTAAACTCCGCAATCACATTTTCCTCCTTGCTCTCCTCCAAAAGCCTTGCTATGGGCCGTTTGCTGTGTCTTTTTGCAAACCCGTTCAGACCTCTCTTCTAAGGGGTTGTTGTATGAGGGATGACAAATGCCACAAACCCATCAGAGACACCCAGTACCAGACCACTGAGGTTTCTAACCCACCTGTCCTCTCTGCTCTGTAGGGCTGTCCCCACAACAGAAACGCTCTGCTGGGCACCCAGGCTGCCCTACAAGTAACAGGGAAGGTTGGGTGGCCAAATGGGGACTTTCTGAAGCTGGTCAGACATGCAGCAAGGTAACCAAATACCTGGAAATGAAATACTCTGGAGAATAGTTGAAGCATCTGTGCTTCCATTCTTGGCTAACAGAGCCCATGTAGGTGCTGTCTGCCATCTGCTCAGCATCCCAGTAGCAAGCCCTCTCTCAGAGCTGGAGACCACAGCATCCCAGCTTGCAGCCCAGCACCCAGAGCTCTCCATTCTATTCACACTTTGCTCTGTTCTAGAGAAGGATTTCCAGTGGGGTCAGCTGCTCCCTGGCTCTTGACATATTTTCTTTCTGAACCCAGGTAGTTGGTGCCCCCTAGCACAAGTTGGATCAGACCCCACAAGCCCCCCAGCCTTATGCCTGCTGGGGAGCTCCAGAGCTCAGCCCATCACATCTCACCTGCAGGCCATCAGCTGCCAGGAAGCTTGGCACTCCCCAGCTTGCAGAAATATAGGTGCCTACTGAGTTAAGTGGGAGCTGAGAGGAGGTTTGGAGAACATTGCTGACTCCTGTGTGATGTGCTTAATGTTACCAGCCTCTGGATTTCCCTGCTGGTTGCTCTCACAGGAAGTGCTGCTTGCTGAACTTCATAGTCCTTAGTCTGTGCATTGCTACCTGTGAGAAGTGTGACTCACAGACCTATCAAAGCAGTCTTACACTCATTTTTAATGTACAGCATGAGATAAAGGCTTGATTCTCTGTTCTTTCTTTTAATTATAGGTTATTTTATTCCCCTGTAACTTTGGCTAACATCTATTTAACAGTCAGTCCACAGCTTCCTCCCCCCCCCCCCCAGTTTTCTGTTGGTCTGTTCTGTTTTCTTGAAATTGCTTTGGGTTTTTTTGAGATGGGAGAGAAAAAAATGAGGTTTTAATAAAATTTTAAAATAGCTCAGCTGTGCTTTCTTGTATTTTTAAGTTACACAATAGGACTGTCTATGCAACAGCCCACAAAAGAAGCTTTTTTTATTGTTTGTTGTTGCTTTGTTGCTGTTAAGGCAAAGTAGTTGGTTGATGTGGCAAGCAGGTGGCATGACACTAAGTATACATGACAGTATATATGTAATACCATTTTCTTCAAGGAAGCTTGTGTGCTATTTCTCATTGTTGAGCTAAAGGTCAGGGTGTCAGGTGACTTTTGCAGCAAGAAACAATTCTCCAAGCTGCAAAACTTCTGCTGAAGTTGGATGACATTAAGAAAGATGGAGGCAAATTGGAGAGAATCCAGAGGAGATCAACAAGAATGATTAGAGGTTTTGCAAACATGACCTATGAGGAAAAGTTAAAAGAATTGGATTTGTTTAGTCTAGAAACAAGAAGTCTGAGTAGGGACATGATAACAGTCTTCAGCTATGTTGAAAAAAGTTGTTATAAAATGGGTGCTGATCAAATGTTCTATGTGTCTACCAAGGGCAGGACAAAAGTTAATCAGTTCAGCTTGGCAGCAAGGGGGATGTAGATTAGATTATCAAGGGGAACATAACTCTAACTACAAGTTAAGCATGGAGCAGCTTACAGAGGAGGAGTGCAGTCACCATCACTCCACCTCATGACGAACTGACGTGGGTGTTCTTGACCTACTTGTGCTGCAGAATAACCAGAAGTTGAACTTTGAGGGCTCCTGTAACCTACAATCCTGTTTGAACATCTCAGGTATGCAGGACTATTGCAGGGAGTACATTTCTCTTCTGCAAAGTTGCATCTACTTTCCTGCCATATATTGGTGACGACTATTTTCATTTTAACTATTTTGATGAAACTTTCATGTCACTTCCGTCAACAGTTCATTTCATCAGGCTTTTCTCATGCTACATAGGAAGAAATACTAGCTTGCTTTCTTTTAGTAGAGGGAGGGACCTACGTGGCTTGGTATCATTGTTGCCTTTGCTAACCATTTTTGGCAGGCAGTGAATGGCCTTGCATTTTGCCATTTTATGCTGTGACTACCTTCTGTGCTCAGGTGAGGTTGTACTCATGTAACACTGGTAGGTAGAGTCACTTTAGACACTGCTTCATTTTTTTGCTGGCAGAGGCGTTAAGTTTTCTGCATCAATCATATGACTAAGTTGCTTGCAACTGGAAAAAAAGGGACCCTTCACTCTTTTCACTAACAGTGCAAACCTTTTCAGTGTTTCAGTGCAGACTTCAGGATTTTCAAATGAGCTCCCTCATTTACACTCATAATATGCACGTTGTGCAGATAACAGACAGCACCATTTAACCCTATAATATGCAGTACAACGTATCCTGCAGTACAGCTGGAGTCCTAGTTACTCCTTGGGGAAGCCTATTATAGCAGCACAATCCCATGTATCAGTAATAAAGTGTTTCAGAGACTCATAGGAATGTTAATAAGTTTGAAATAAATACAGCATGTTAACGTTTGGGCCCTGTTACTAAATTTTACTTTAATTTAGTCCTCACTGCTCTGTGTTCAGCCAGGGTTCACTGTTTCATAGGGCTTCTTTAAGCAGAGACATTGAGAGCAGGATTTAAATGCCAAAACAACTGCCTAAGGCTGCCTGAGAAGTCCTGGGGTCTCCAGAATATCTTCAGGGAATGGACATATGGGACACATGACCCATTGGAGGTCCCTGCCGTAGTGGAGAGTAGCTGAAGAAGCAGTAGTCCTTCACCTGGTCTCCGGCAACTTGGCCAGTGGCAGGGTGTACTGCAGGTACAGTACCTAACACCTTTGCATGCAGGGTGCCTCTAACACTGTGAATTTATGCCTTGATCCTTGGTGGACAATATATTCCAGTTGTTACACTTGACTTAAGGCTCATTCTGTAAGGAAATATTTCCATCTCCTTCTCATACAAATTTTTAGAACATTTAGGATGTTCTGCTTTTAACAAACCTTGGCTAGAGAACTTAAGAATAGTTTGTGGTGTGCCTAAAAATTAGGAGGACTGTCTTGGCCTTTTTGGGTGGGTTTTTGGGGCTTTTTTTTGTGTCTTTTTTTTTTTAATGTCTAGGCTTTTTTTTACATCCTTAAATATGCCATGTCTCTTCCTTGTCTCCTTCCCCCTTCAGCACAATGTGCCCTCTGCAGAGTCCCACTTCCCTCTGTGCAGAGGCTAGACTCAAACATGTATTCAACAACATAGAAAAATGGTTACGTACAGTCACCTTTCCATTGCAGGCCAAGTGAAGAGCCAAAAGATCATGTAGGTGACCTGTGAGGAAGGGGAAGGCCGAGGAATGGAGAAGGAGAAAGATTTACTGAACAGAGTAAGTTCAGGCCATGGAGAAGACTGTAGCTCTGTACAGGCTCTGGCAAGGGAGGAATGGGGTTAATTGCTAGAAGCCATTGTTTGTAACATGGCTAACAGGAAAATGAAACTATTGAAATAGTGATTTTATTCTTTTTAACTGAAAAATTAAAATTACAGATAAAGGCCAAAGGTCCTTATTTGAGTTACTAAATGTCATTCAAAGATTGGTTATTGCTCAAAGACTGATGCCACTTTATGTGATATTTCATTCTGTGTACTGAAACTTTGGGTCTTGTGCTGTGCCCACAACCGTTCTACCCGTGAAATTATAGCTTTGCCAGAAATAAGGTCATTTGAAAGGACAGGATAGAAAAGCAAAGATGAGAAAATGTATTTTGATGTATTTCAATGAAAAATGGAATGAGATGCTACCTTCTTGCAAGTTATTGTTCCCAAGATTCAGCCAAGGTTGTCCTGTGGTGTAAAATGGTCTCATCCTGGGGCAGAACCTGATGCTTACAGACTTCCTTCAGCTGCAGATCTGCCACTGTCAGGGTCCTTCCTATTTTGGTTACCTAATTACCCACCTATGTGTGTACTAACCTGTACCTTTATACTGATACATATCACTAGTGTTATATCTGTGTACATTCCTAGATATGTTTTATAAAAACACAAGCAATTTTTTCTGAAGAGATACAGTGTTCTAACATTAAAAATTGTAACACAAAATAAAAAGGGTTACAGGAACTTAAATTTATTTAGTTCTATTCTCTTGGGTATGTTACATCTCATGACCCTCCTGCCACTAACAAACCTGCTGTTAAATCCATCAAAATTGATCTATGTTTAGCTATTCATTTTATGTATATTAATTTGAATAGAGCATTTATTTGGCTTAAATTTTATTTTCAGTGGTCGAATGTATGTTCCAAATGCAAGCATGACGATTCGCTAGGATTTAGTTAGGAGGAATGTGGAATGTTAGTTTACAAAGATAATAACTGAGCTATTAAAGCCAACAACCCCTTTTAAAGCAAACACACCATTAAAATATAGGAACAGTTTATAGTGTAAATAAAATTGAGGATATGGATTATTTAAAGATAAAAAAATTTTAGAGGTAGCTATGAGAAAGTTGAATAAAAATATATTTAATTGAACCTCTTTTATCTTCTAAAATGAACTTCAAAAATGCAAATAAAGGATGATAGTTTATGGAAGGGGGAGACAGCTACAGAGAGAGTGATATTAGAAATACATTTTACTTATGGAGATGTATACTGGTGATTTGACTTTTATTTTCTAATCTGAATCAGATTTCAGGAAAAAAAAAATGTGCCTAAACTCGTAAGTGGCAGAATTTATCTTGCTTGCGAATCCATACAGTGGGAAGGGAAGCAAGACATTTGCTTCTAGATCATTCTCCTTGTCTGAATGACAGATACAATAATTCCCTCTATTAGCCAGATCCATTGTCTTTATTTTGCACAGAAGTACTGTATTGCTGAGGTAGACTTCCACTGCTATGCATATTTTAAGGGTTATTTGGCAACACAAGTAAAGCTAAAAGTAGCCTCTTAATCTAATTAATTGACATTTCTGAATCTTGCTTTCACAACAACACATGGTTTCATGTTCTGGGTTTTAGCACTTGTCAAGCTTTTTTGGAGAATGTTTTGGTCAGAATGACAAGATAATTTGTGACTGAGGCTCCAAGCTAGAGAAGTGTTTAAGGCTATAATGATTTATTATCATCACAGAATAACAAAATTTACAAAGCGTTTCATCAGAATTTTTGAAATAAGTTTGCCACCGTGGTAGAAGCATGCAGGGAGGGGGTGTCTTCCTACACAAATGCCGGTGTGACTTACTTGTAATAATTACAATCTTAAATTTATTTTGGAGCTTTTCTTGACAGACTTACAGCATGGTTAGAAAGACAAGAGGTGAGAGAATTGTAACAACTGAGAAGGTAAAAGTCTCCCTTTTTTTAAACAAATACCCTGAGACCAAAATAAAAATAATGAGTATGTGCTTCATGCAATAAATAATATATACATTGCCACATTAAACTATCAGTGTTAACATCTTGGCAGGAGAGACTGGAAATAGTCATACTGTAAAAAGTTTAAAACAGTGAACGCCTGTGCTTTTGATGTTCAGAAATACATACAAAACTATTTTTTTTAAAGGACAAAATGGGTGGTTACTGAGTGACAGCACATTAATGGCTGGCATTTGTGGTCTTTCAGGCAACTGCTATAAAAAGAAATAATGTAACAGCATTAATTTTGACTTCATCTTGATTCTCTAAGCAAGCTAAGGATGCCAGACTTTCTGAGACAAAATGTCTGACTCTGAATGTGAGGCATTTCCACTTATTCTCTGTGTTTCTATAATTTACTTATTATGTAATTAAATACCTTGAAACCCTAGGCATTGGTTAGTTTAGATAAAGTTGGGACAGTTACTTGACTTCAGAGGCCAGGAATAGAAGCCACTTCTCCAATGCTCTGAAGTGATTTTTGAGGCTGTTTTGTTTGACTATCAAATGCATACCTTTCCAGAGGAATCTTTTTTTAGAGATGCAGTCATAGCTCATTGAGGGACGAGGTGAGGAGTTAACATGTTTGGCAGCGATAGTGTATGCAACATTGTTTAGTAATAACAAAGATAATGTCATACATCCACAGTGAGCCCCTTGTTTCAGAGGATCACAAAGTTGTTTCATGTAGAAATTATCTTTAATTATTGTACATGTTTATAAGGCAGAAGCACCGTAGTATCTGTGTGCCCTTTCCAACAGCAAGTACGCAGTGAGCTAATGGTAGGCAACTTTCAAGCTGGCACAGGGAGTGACCCCTTGTGTTCCAGGCATTTAGTTTTTTTATCCCCACCCCCCCCTCACAGAACTAGCCAGGCACTTATATTTAGTGAGCTGGAATGTAAAAAGATGTCTTGCATCTCCTACAAGAGCTTGCCAGATTCAGGCTCTGATGGATTTCTGGCAAGAGTCAGTTCCGGAGCTGAGGACCCACCACAGAGAATATCTATTTATTTAAGCTATTTATAGCATTTCTAAAGAACTCCTCACTGTATTATCTCAGCATGTCACAGAAATTAAAGGTACACCATGAATTAAAGGTATACCACCAGCATCCCGTGTTGTCTGCCAGAAGGTCCTGAAGGGCTTCCAGAGGGAGTCCATACCAGAAGCAGTATGGTGGTTGTGGCTGGGGACAGGGAAAGGTACAGTGTCTAATTGTACATGTGCTGAATGCCACATGGAACTGTGGCAGGTCCAAGTGTAGAAGGCAGATGGGTCTGTTCTCCACCAGCCAAAGTTTCTCTGTGGTTCAACAGCTCAAAATGGAGCTAATTGTTATAGCTGAGCCTATTAATTACACATATATTAAGCACTGAATTCAATTCTGGATGGATGATGAATGGATGCAGTCTTCTAGCAGATGAGTGAGGGTGAGAGACCTAAGCTGGCAACCTTGCTCCAGGCAGCAGAAAGAAAATTATTGTGGGCGGTGCCATACTGAACTGCCCTGTAAATTTGGCTGTGAGAGTCCTGTTGCTGCTGAGTGGTAGTTTCTTGCTTGGGTAGGGAGACCTTTTTTCCACCTAATCTTGAGTTCTACCACAAACAGAGAAAATAACAAGGCCGCATCCAGGAGCAACAAACAAATATGTGATTGAACGCCCTCCTCCTTGCAGTTTGTAGGTGGTGTGGTCATGCTATATGTATATAAAGGAGGATTCCAATAGGTATTGAAAGAAACACTGGTGAACATGGGGTTTGTGGCACTTCTCAGGTGGGAAGCCTTATACATATTTAGCAGTAGTTACCTCTTACAAAGCAGTCTCCTACTTTTTTCTGCTACCATTAAAGTCAGCAGTATATTCTGATTAAGATGTGAAAGCAGTTGATTGGTCTGAGGATCAGCAAGCTTGTTTAGATTCTGTCCATCATCACAGGGAGGCAATTGAACCTCACCCCTTCCCCTCTGCACCCCAGATCAGTTAATGCAATGATCAGAAGTGAAGCTGGGACTCTCTATATTGGAGCAGTAATGTAATTGCTGAAGTTGGCATTGAACTACCTTCCCAATGATTTTTCCCAGAAAGGAAGTTCAGAGACTAGGTCATAATTGGTAGACTTATTAGTATTAAATTATGTGGGTTTTATTAGGGGCCAGACATTCACTTGTTTAAATGTAGCTGGCATTTTAATGCCTCTCTAAGGGAATGTAATATGTACTGCATAGGCAATACATACTGACTTTTATTGGTACAAGCCAAACTCACAGGTGACTGGGGCACCTGCTTGTGTCGATGTTTAAGGCTTGTGTGGTGGGTTAGTTCTGGCAGTTAAGCAGAATGGGAGAAATGAGACACCCACCCCCCACCCCGCTGCCTTGCTTTTGTCTGCAAAAGATTGAGAGCCTCTTGCAGGAAGTAATGCTTTTTGTATATACCTTCCCAGGTAAGGAGAAAAATAACAATAATAACTGCTTATAGGGGATATACTATTATGTTATAAAGTCGGGTGTCATTTCAGATTGACCATGTCCCTCAGGATACAGCTGCTTCATATCCCCATGAAACTGAATTGCAGCAAGGTAGAGTACTGCGGCTATCTGGCAACATTGCATGAAGCATAGAATAGGAACAAAGAAATATGCATTTAATGGAACTTGGGGGCACTATAAAACCTCAAACTATTATTATATGTTTTAACATTAAGCATATGCTTCCTGTACCAAAAAAGCGCCTTTTTTTTACCCCACACCCTTTGCAAAATGTATATGTTCTTAATAGATACTAAATATGAGTAAATTATCCAGTGACACCTGTTGTTTTTACTAAGATACAGTGATTATGAATAAATAAAAACTTTGCCAATGACTGATTTGTTTTTCTTTCCAAGGTTTTATTGGTACTTTTTCTGAGGCTTTCTATATGTCCGTTTGGCTTAACATTGGGTATTTTATGATTAATCTAAATTCTTCTTTCTTTAGGCAACTTATTTATCTGTTCAAAATCTTGGAGCATTTGACAGTGCATATTTAAATTCAAGAAAAAAACAGAGGTGGAAATAAACAGACTGCTCCATAGGGGGTTCCCAGGAACTGAAAGATATGTTGTGCACCTTAGACTGATCCAATCACACTTGGATTAGCTGGAGAATTGCTGTGTGGTTAACTAACTTGCTGGGTGATATGGGAAAGCAGTCTCTCAGAGTGTAATTAAATGATAAGTTCACATTCAAGGGACAATTGTAAGTTACTGAGGCTGTCATATACAATGCCAAAAGTAGGCTGTCTCATGATGAATACCCTTATTAAGAGCTACACTGCTCTGTGTTCATAGTATATGGCTGGGGAATTCGACAGGACTTGGTCCTGTTTGTTAAAGATCTCCAAATAGATTTTACACGAGATTCATATAAAAGATGACTACACCTTAAAAGCAAATAGACTATGTACTTTTAGCCCATGCTGGTGTGGCTGTTAATCTTGTGTTAATAGTAAAATCTAATGTGGATTCACACATTTATTTGATGTAATAATAACTATTTGTTAACAGAATACAATGATAAGAACTTTGTTATTACCAGGAGAAGGTGCCTGAGAAAAATTTGTGTTCATCACAAACATCCTTCCCACAGTAAGGGAAGATCAGGTTCGTGACCACCTGAGGAACCTGAACATACACAAGCCTATGGGACCTGAAGAGATGAATCCCGGAGTCCTGAGGGAACTGGCTGATGTAGTTGCCAAGCCACTCTCCATAATATTTGGAAAGTCATGGCAGTCAGGTGAAGTCCCTGTGGACTGGAAGAAGGAAAACATTGTGCCCATCTTTAAAAAGGGCAGAAAGGAGGACCTGGGGAACTACTGTCCTCTCAGCCTCACTTCTGTGCCTGGGAAGATCCTCCTAGAAGCTATGCCAAGGCACATGGAGGACAGGGAGGTGATGTGAGACAGCCAGCATGGCTTCACCAAGGGCAAGTCCTGCTTGACCAACCTAATGGCTTTCTATGATGGAGTGACTGCATCAGTGGACAAGGGAAAAGCAACGGCTGTCATCTGTCTGGACTTCTGTAAAGCCTTCAACATGGTCCCCCACAGCATCCTTTTCTCTAAATTGGGGATGGTCATATCCAGAGGGTAGTGGTCAATGGCTTGATCTCCAAATGGAGACCAGTGACAAGTGGTGTCCCTCAGAGGTCTGTACTGAGACCAGTACTGTTTAATATCTTAAACAATGACATGGACAGTGGGATCAAATGCACCCTCAGCGTGTTTGCAGATGACACCAAGCTGATGGGTATGCTTGACACACCTGGACACACACCTGGACAATCTCAAGAAGTGGGCCTATGTGACCGTCATGAGGTTCAACAAGGCCAAGTGCAAGGTCCTTCACCCGGTTTGGGGAAACCCCCTGCATCAATATGGGCTGGAGGATGAAGGGATTGAGAGCAGCCCTGTGGAGGAGGACTTGGGAGTACTGGTGGATGAAAAGCTGGACATGAGCTGACAGTGTGTGCTCGCAGCCCAGAGGCCAACCATACCCTGGGCTGCATCAAAAGCAGCGTGGCCAGCAGGTCAAGGGAGGTGATTCTGTCCCTCTACTCCACTCTGACGAGACCCTGCCTGCAGTGCTGTGTCCACCTCAGCACAAGAACATGGAACTGTTGGAGTGGGTCCAGAGGAGGGCCACAAGAATAATCTGGGGGATGGAACACCTCTCCTATGAAGAAAGGCTGATGGAGTTGGGGTTGTTCAGCCTGGAGAAGAGAAAGCTTCAGGGAGACCTTATTGTGGCCTTCCTGTACTTAAAGGGGGACTGTAGGAAAGATGGGGGCAACCTCTTTAGCAAGGCCTGTTGTGACAGGACAAAGGGTAATGGTTTCAAACTAAAGGAGGGTAGATTTAGACTGGACACAAGGAATAAATTTTTTACAATGAGGGTGGTGAAACACTGGAATGGGTTTCCCAGAGAGGTGGTAGATGCCCCATCCCTGGAAACATTCAAGGTCAGGTTGGATGGGGCTCTGAGCAACCTGATCTAGTTGAAGTCCCTGTTAACTGCAAGGGTGTTGGACTAGATGACCTCTAAAAGTCCCTTCCAACCCAAAGGATTCTATGATTCTATTCTATGATCTTTTAGGGAGTATCTTGGTGGCTTTGAAAGATGATATCTCCACCATTTTGAAGTTTTGTTGTGGGAACTGTTAATGGGGATTATTTGTCTTTCAATTTTATAATACACCTGTTAACTATTATAACTTTTCCCCTAATTTTATGCTTTGTCAATAAAAACACCCTAGTTCATCCAGTCCTTCCAGGCATTATGAGAAGAAATGAGCCTTCCAGCAGGACCAAGAGGCGCTCAGTGACTCAAGGATGGGGACATGAGTACCCCCTCTTGAGGCTCACGGAGGGGGAGGTGGTCACTTGGACAGCACAGGCTTTTTGTGCCTGAGACATGAAGCTCTAACTTCCTTGACAATCAGTCTCAAAGCAAAACCTCTCTGCATTGTGCTCATGGCAAGATGTTTCAAGCAATAAACTAGCTATGGTGCAGTGTACCAGCCTCCAGGAAGATTTACCTTGACTGTATTGCAGCCTTGTTTGTTTAAATAACCAGAATCCTATCTGTTCAAATAAATCAATATCAGACTTTCTGAGTGTTCTAAATGGTGCTAATTTTGAAGTTAATGTTGCATCAGGGACTTGTGTGAAGTCGATGGGAGCAGGTGAAAAGCTTGATTTGGATGCTTCTGTGGTGATTGGATCAACCAGTGATTTAATACTGAAAGAATGTCTGTGTCCTTTTCTTTCAAAGTACTTTTCATATATTGTGCAGTGGATATTCAGGCCCACTGTGGAGGGGCCTGAGGGCTGCCAGGGAGATGGTGCTGCAGAAGGCTTCACACCTGCCAAGTTTCGGGTTTTTGTTAGTTTGTTTGTGGATTGTTTTTTTTTCTGTTCAAAAGAAAAATAACTGAGGTTTTTGAAACCTAGGACCTGAGGGAAGGGCAGGAAGATGTGCCAGGGGAGGTTTAGGTTGGATATTAGGAAAAGGTTCTGCACCCAGAGGCTGGTGGAGCACTGGAACAGGCTCCCCAGGGAGGTAGTCATGGTGCCAAACCTGACAATATTCAAGAAGTATTTGGACAACACCCTCAGAGACATGGTGTAGATTTTGGGGTTGTCCTGTGCAGGGACAGGAGTTGGACTCAATGATCCTTGTGGGTCCCTTCCAACTCAGGACATTCTATGATTCTATGATTCTCCTATGATTCTAGGTAAATCAACTGTTATATGTGGTTCAATAGGTTGGTTTCCTTTCCTGCCACACAGCTACAGATGGGGGCCACAAGTTGTAGATGAACCGAGAGGGGCTGTGTGACCTTCCCTGGGCACAGGGGAAGCCAGGGAGCATGTTATGTGTCTGAGGCCTGCTAGCGCTCAAGGCTGGTGTGAGGCAGGGCTGATTGTCCCCACGCTGCCTCAGAGCTGAAGAGCCCCATCAACAGTGAGAGGGTCCTGAGGAGTCCTTGCCGTAGCATGAGGGCCTCCTTGAAGGCCAGCTGGTGGCTGACTGCTTGTGGGCACATCTGCCAGCTTCAGCACAATTCCCACTGCTTTGTTTTAGCCATGTGCGTTTCACTTTCCAAGTCCAAGATATGAGAGAGAGCTTTCCTTTTAGTAAAAATGAGAGCATGTATTCACTTCTGCTGAATGTGCATCTCCTGTGTGGAGTGGAGCTGCTGGAGTGTCCTAAGCTTGCTTATTTGCATTTAACATCCAGGAAGGAGCATGTGAGGCTGAGGCTGAGCAGCTGGCACTTCTACAGGTTTCCTTTGTTCCTGTTAAGTGCAATTTTATAGTTTCCTAGGCTTAAAAAAAGCTCTCAACAAGTCTCTTGAACTCCACAGGTTGCAGTATGCCTGGCAGACTCCTCTGTGTGCCATGACTGAGGGCTTTAAGAGGTGCTGTGGGGTGGCACTGGTGACTGTGTTTGTGCTACTCTGCTGAGAGTCTTCACATGGTGGAAGGTGGCACAGTGTGCTTAATGCCTCAGCGGAACATCCCCAAGCCACGTGGTTGCCCCATAGCAGTGAGCTAACCTTAGAGCAGCTCCCTTGCTGGAGGAGAAGGGCTGTTTGCCCCTGGTTTACTTATCTGAGCTTTCTGAAATGGTTGTCCCAGTTCCTTGGTCTTGTGCTAAGGAGGACAGGTACCACCAAGCAGAAACAGTAGGCATGGAAAGAAACAGGTGGAGTGTAGCAAGTTTTATGAAGAGGGGAGGTGGGGGCGGGAAAGCACATTTATACAGCTTCCCGCTCCACAGACACCCTTTCACTGGGGCCCAGATCCGGTGCATGTATTGCTGGTGCTTAAGAGGTGCTGAGTGCCATTGCATTGTTGTTCCAGTCCAGAGGGTCTGCAGCCACGCAGAGTAGAGCAGATAAGCTGGAATTCAGTTAAAAGACTGTGATAATATGTGGAACAGGATGGAGGAATGTTAATAGTTTTGTCTGAATTGTTTATTAAAATTTACATCATTTTCCATCTTATCTGAAATATAGTACTACCAGCTGCTCAAATGCCAGGGCATTCATTCAGTGCTGACTCACTCAAGGAATAGTGAGGACCCTGCAGAATCAGCAACAGTGTCTTTTTGCAGCAATATAAATTGGGTCTGTAAACTGCTGCTCATGGACCCTGCCTGGAACAACTTCTGGGATGGGAGTGAGGAAAAGTCAGATTTATTTAAGATCCCCGCTTGCACTCTAATTCTATCTACTTGCAGGACTTCTCCCTTACAAAGTGCCTGTGCTGGGGATTACAGCACTTACATGCCAATGGCTCATATTGGGTATAAGGAGGATAATTATATTTACTTTCTTGTTGAGTGTGGGTCAAGCTGATGATGTTCCAGGGTTACAAAAACCATAGGTAGGAGGATTTCTGACTGTAAGACTTGCCTCTGCACTTAACCACTTAAAGGAATTGCTCAATTTGGACTACTGCATCAGGAGTTAAATCACTTGTATTTCTCAATGTCAAATATCTGGAAAAAGGTGTGTGTGTGGAAAAATGATCAAGTTATTAGCTGAAGATCTCAAAACTTCCTAGGAGATTTGGGCATCCTAATTTCACTGAAATTTTATGGAAATGTAGCTAGGTTGCTGTGTGTAGAATGGACCTGATTTTGCATTTCTCTAAAAATATATGAAAGCATGGGGAAAGAGGATGTAAAATGTTTGTGCAAAAAAATGCTTTATGGTGATTTAAGTTACATAAATCCAAGGTGCTAGTGTATTTTTTCATTTTGCATTTCAAGGTCACATGTGTCTCATTCAGCTGATAGATGAAGATATTATTCTAGTTCTACCTTTTGGAACAACTTACTGCAATACAATTAGCTGCATTACTAGGGATAAGAAATTGCCATACCTGGGGAAAATTGAGAGATGTTGGTTTGAAAAATATACACAAAGAAGTTTTTGCTTTTCTACAGGCTTTCTATTTTGAGCATGCTCAGTGGCAATAAACAAGTATTGCCATCTTTTACATGCATGTAGGTTTTGCAAGCCAGCAGGAAGTTTTTAATCTATTGCTTACTATTAAGATGACAGTGATGTTTAGATTCAGAACTCAGGTAGAATGTGCATCACAATTGGATGCTGCTGGATAACAGTCCCAGAAGCTTCATTATGATATGTGATGGATCTATAAGACAATTATTTCAGGGCACTTTTGTGTATATTGTTAATATGATTCATGATGACATGACCAATTATAGTAAGCTAATGTTCAAACGGCATGTCACAACCTGTGTATCAATGTATTGGATCTCTTCTCTCAACAAACAAATGAAACTGAGCAAGATGAGATGAAGAGTCATTGACCTCATAAATGGTCAAAATCCTTTTGTACTGACCTCCCTACTACAACATAATGACTAGAGCATTATTTAAATCTGTGAGAAGGAGAATTAGCTTTAATCTTGAAATGTGTGATTTGATTTGTCATAAAAAAGCTTGCCATAAATTTCCAGAGGTGGAAAAATTAATCCATGGCAGAGGTTGTGGTGCCAGAAGTGCTTCCAAATTTTTGTATGCAGCCAGCTGTCCTCCCAAATGGGTGGTTGGGTTCAGGTGAGGAGAAGCCACAGTCTTGCTCAGGCTAGGCTAGGAAAACTGGCAACAGAAATTCTCCCTTAGGTTGTGAGTGTGGAAACTTCCCTTGTTTCTGGGGTGAAGGGAGAAGTTGAGTATGAGCAATTGTCCTTCTTGTTGCCTGGTATATGTTTGAAGGGCATCAGCCCCAGAAACAGTTTGTGACATCACTCAGCATCGAGCTGTGTGTTTTGAGCTGGAGAAACAGGCCTGTCTGATCTTCATTGGCTAGGTATTGTGACCAGTGACCTCTCTTTCTACAAAGGCTATCCTTGTCATGGTTACTTGTACATGGAAAGCATCTTGTTTGTTTGGCTTTTACATGCGTGTTGTAGATGACAAACTGCGGTCTGCTCCCAAAGAAAATGTTCATATATGCA
Source organism: Phalacrocorax aristotelis (assembly GCF_949628215.1). NCBI lineage: Eukaryota > Metazoa > Chordata > Aves > Suliformes > Phalacrocoracidae > Phalacrocorax > Phalacrocorax aristotelis. Next base: position 13,427,849 of record NC_134283.1, read on the forward strand.
AACAAACTGCTTTGAAGCGACTTACTACACAGCAGTCTCTGCAGACAGTCAAATGCAGTGTGCAGGGCCAGCATTTCGGCAGTATGTGACTGCAATAAAATGGTCTTTCCACTTTAGAATGCTTTTGGGTCAGTGTGGTCATTCTGGGTACTTTTACAGAGGATTTGTGAACCTACAGTTTTGTTGTGTGAGCAGAAACTATTATGAGGTAACATAAGTTGAGAGGTAACCTTTCAGCAGAATGGTTTGAGTTAAAATAAAGGAATTGAAAAAGAGTACAATGACCAAAAAATCTATAAAAATGCAATTGCGCTAATATAATTTTATCACTTATTTAAAAATTTAGTCGACCCAAAAGACTACCAAGTGTGAAATTAAGGAACAGCTCCTCTACTTTTATGGAAATCACTCTTCTTCACTTGTCTAATAGCCTGATTTTGTCAGATCATTTATTTCCATGGTTTTAAAATGAGCTTGACAGACAGAATTTTATAACACCACTTTACTGCAAATAAGAACATCATTTTCGCTTATTAAAACTGAAGCTTAGAGAAAGCATTAAAATTAACAGTTCACTCTGCTTTAACCTTTTGAATACTACTGTGACTTTACACTCCAGACTATGTGTAAGGAAAGACTCGGTGACTGCTGGGTATGTAACTTGAGCAGATCTCCAAAAGGACCGCTGAGCGAGCTGCTGCTCTGGCTGTACCTACAGTCTGCTCACACTTGCCTTGATAACTCTGTCTGTGCAAACATTTAAAACACCACTGACAGAAATTAATACTTGTTCCAGCCAAGGTGACTTCAGGCATCAGAACTGTGTAGTGAAGAGAGACAATGAGTCAGTATGCTATAGCAAACATGGCCTGAGATTACAGGCATGTTTTTGTATACAGCATAAAATGCAGCTTACTCTTCTAAACAGATGTTTCACTTTTTGTATTATTTTCCTTTCTGAGCAATGAAAACTTTGAGTGATCTTGGAGGTCACTGGCAGATGAATTCTTTATTCCATAGCTCGCAGTAACTCAAACATCATGGTAATGGTGGTGGGACACACCCTCCCCCTGCTTGGCTCATCTCCGGAGACGAATGTCATCTTCACAGCTACAGCTGGACCTCCACATTGGGAGGGTGTTTGGTAATGACAGTTTAGATCAGGTTTTCCCATGTGTGTGCAAGCAGCCTTGTTTTGCTCTCAGTTGCATGCCTGGAGTTACTCATTGGCATCAGATCTTGCCCCAGTGTTTTTTCTTTTTTTAGAGCTAATTCAGTGAAGGAGTGCGAGTCCCAGGCCAGGCAGTGTTGCTGTGGCTCAGACTGCTCCTTCTAAGCCAAGCCATCCTTCTGCTAACAGTGGTTGTTTCTTGAAGTTAATGATGATGATAAAAATAGATTTTCTTCTTACATTGTCAATATTTTATTAGATAACAAGGATAGATCCCTTCCAGGATCTTCACTGGAAAAACTGATTCAAACTGTGTCAGGACATTTGCACCCTTTTTCTGCCAGCCCATACAACCTAAAAAAAAATAAGGCAGTAGTGAGAGAGAAAAGTGTGGCTGCCAAATGCGCTAAACTTGTATCTCCCTTCAAAGGCTTCCGTACCTTGGCCCTTAGACTCACCCATCTGCAGGTCAGCTGAGGACATCCATCTTTTCTCCAGTCCCAGGAAAGTTTCCTAAAGTTTCACAGTACCCAAGGGTAGAAGGGGAAAGGTTCAAAGTCCCTTTGTTTTTAAATAAAAAAGGGGGATGAATAGGAGAGGTTTTGCTTCTGGTTTTGACTATGGAGGTCACCCATCTTTAATCCAACCTTTTGTTGCTTCTCACCACTGTCCTAGGATAAGATTTTGGTATACTTAATTTCCGCCCTCAAATGTTCTGCAGTGGTGAAGATTGTTTCCATGCAGAGCCTCGTTGCTGTTTTCCACAGGGTTTCATTTCAATAGTTAAAAGATTCCTAGAAGCTAATGAAAGAACTGTATAATGGAACAATGTTATCAATGCTGCGCTACCATTGTCGCAGCCTTTTGGTCTTGTTACAGCTCATAACAGTGAGACAACATGCTAGATGGAGAACATATAGCTCACAGATTTCTCCACCAGCATTTGCTGCAAGTCCAGCTTTAGTTTGCGTTCTAATTGCTGTGTCCTTTTAGTGTGATTAAACCATCATTGCTTGCCTTTAAGGATCAGTCCTCTGGACTGGAGGTTGAGAATCAAATTGCCTCTGTGCCCTAAAGTCTGAGAATCAAATGAAGACATTTACTGCATGGAGACTTCAAATTTTAGTTGAACTAAGTCTAAAAAATGACCAGAGAACTTTTTACAGTGATAGGGAAATACTCTCCCATTCCTACAAGAAATGTTATACAGGACAGGTTGCACAGAATGGAGTAAGGTATGGTTGTGTTACTGGAAAAGGTACAGCCTTGTAACATCTTCATAAATGAAAAAAGGCCTTCCGCAGCTCAGACTGAAATTGAAGTTGATGGTACAGGAATGTCTAGCAGTGTAAGTTTATAGTTCCTCTAAAAATTTGATATGAGATAAGGAAAACAAATTTCTATCAGGAATACTTTGGCAGCAATTATGGAAATGAATAAACTTTTAAATGACAATTTGCCATCATTGGGCATCTTAAAAAGGACCGTTAAGATAAGGTAAAAATGCTTTGTTGTGAACCACAGCTGTAATAGCCAATTAGCCATTCAGTCAATTAGTGTGCAAGTGAGGTACCATCAATTCTGAATTAATATGCGTACCAAAAGAAATACAGCAATTGGAGTAACAAGTGAACTTGAGGACATGTTGGAATAGCTTGCAATGCAGGGATGTTTTTCATCATATGATGCTGTCCTGCAGAGAAGCTCCGGAGCAGGAGTCATGAATAAGAAATCTTAAGTCCACATTTCTTCTTGGGTTTGAAGTAAGAAAGGGAAATCTGCATATTTTTCATCTCAAAACAAGGGCTTTCACATTTCTGGCCTCCCTAGAAAATGTTAAGGCTGAGATTTTAAATTTAGTGACAAGAACTTGAAGGGGTCTTAGGAGGCATCAAGGCCATCCTTTTGCCCTGGGGTGGTGTAACTGATCACTCCTGTGTCACTCCCAGCAGATGCTTGTCCCATTTTTGTTTAAAAAAATCATTTTGGGAAGCTGCACAATATGTCCAGGAAACCTCTTCCTGTCCTTCACTGTGTTTGCCATACAACAGTTCTCTCGATATTCAGTCTGACCCTTCCTTCCTGTAATTTAAACCTGTTATTTCTTACTCTATTCATTGTGGCTTAGGGCAGTTTTTAATCCATTCCTCTTTTCTGCAGCCTTTAATGTGACTGCAGATTGTTATCAGGTTAACATGGAACGTACCTTGCTCTTTCCTTTGTTGGCTTAATAATGCTGGTTAATTAACCTGCTAGGTTATGGCTTCTTGGTTTATCATTGCATCTAGATTTTCTCTGCTTGGATCACAGCCTTGTTGAAGAAAGGTGCCTCAAACTGATATCAACTGGAGCCTTTGCAGTATATAGAGCAGAAGAATTACTTAATTTCTTCATTCATGTATTGTAGTATATGTGTGTTTTTCATGCATCTGAGGATGACGTTAAACATTCTAGCTCCAAAACACTTTCAGATCTTTTCTTAATTTGTCTTGCTCTTCCTATAGTTCAACATACTTGCAGTAAGTACATTGTAATTTGATCTGTTCAACAACTTTTATAAGCCTAGTCTTTTATCATTGAGATCTCTAATGAGAGTGCTGAATAGTACCTGATCTAGACCCATTGTTGGATGCCGCTTCTTCATTTTGATATTGAACCATTGATAATTGCTCTCTAGGTATGGTTTTCAACCACTTTTGCACCCACTGTATTGTATTTTCATCAGCAATATGTGGGACGTTGCATTGGAAATAAGGAAAAAGTGATAGCTATTTAGATGTGCTTGAGAGTTTAATGAGTATAGATGTATTAATATGCATTTGGATTTTTTGACTGCTCAGTGAATGGATGCACATCTTTACTGGTGCAGCTGGTGCTTTTAAAAAGTGATGCATAGAAATTCACTTGCTAATGAAAATTGCTAAGATATCATAAAGTAAAGAAATGGGTTATTGGGTTCAGAAAACCAAAAATGACACTGAATCTAATTACCAAAGAGAAAGGTGTGCTGCCGTGAATTTGATTGAGATTTTATGTAAATCCCATCCAACTAGTCCACTCCAGATTTTGATTTACAAGTCTAATGGACAATAAAGATGAACATACTGCAGATTGTGGGTAAGCAGCTGCTGTGGTGAGCTACTAGCTTAAATCAATTATAAACCTCTTACCAGTTCTACTGTGGTTTTTGCCTACAATATTTGGTATTGGGGATGATCAGAATACAGTGATCCAAAGCTTTAGATTCATGGCAATAACTTTTGTGTAGACAGCAGAGTTCCGAATCCTACAGGCATGTCCTACTTAACAGCACCAGTTGTCAAAAACCCCACAACAGTCATAAAAATAGGAGTAATAGTTGATGTGTGCCAGTCACTCTCAGAATCAAAGAGTGGTAGGGGTTGTGAAGGACCTCTGGAGATCATCTTGCCCAACCTCCCTGCTTGAGCAGGGACACCCAGAGCAGGAGGCACAGGAGCACATCCAGGCAGGTTTTGAATGTCTCCAGGGAAGGAGACTCCACAACCTCCCTGGGCAGCCTGTGCCACTGCTCTGTCACCCTCACAGTAAAGAAGTTTTTTCTCATATTGAGGTGGAACTTCCTGTGTTCCAACTTGTGCCCATTGCCCCTTGTCCTGTCTTTGGGCACTAATGAAAAGAGTCTAGTCCCATCTTCCTGACACCCGCCCTTTAGATATTTATAAGTATTGATGAAATCCCCCCTCAGTCTTCTCTTCTCCAGGCTGAACAAACCCAAGTCTCTCAGCCGTTCCTCATAAGGGAGGTGCTTCAGTCCTGTGATCATCTTGGTAGCTCTCTGCTGGACTTGCTCAAGCTGTTCCCTGTCTTTCTTAAACTAGGGGGCCCAAAACTGGACACAGTACTCTAAATGTGGTCTTACTAGGGCAGAGTAGAGCGGGAGGATAACATCACTTGACCTCTAGCCACATGCTTTTTTATGCACCCCAGGATACCCTTGGCCTTCTTGGCCACAAGGGCACATTGCTGGCTGATGGTCAATTTGTTGTCCACCAGCACTCCCAGATCCTTCTCAAAAGAGCTGCTTTCCAGCAGGTCAGCCCCCAGCCTGTACTGGTTCATGGGGTTGTTCCTCCCCAGGTGCAGGACCTTGCACTCATCTTTAAACACTTGGTAGTTTCCCAGGCTTTAAAGTAGCAGTGGTCTGTTCCAAAACTTAGTTTATTAATTTAACATCTCTGCAGTCTATTTTTCATTCCAGAGTCAAAGCTGTATTGAATGGAAGTGACACAGGGGGTTTGTGTATTTGAACCAATCCAGCAGACAGTACAATGACCTGTTCTGCTTTCCATGTTGTTATTCTTTCTATGGCTCCCGAACCAAAGAATTCCAGATGTTTTGTATTCTACAGTGAAATGTCTTAAATTAGGGGAAGAATTTCACCTGTAACATTAGATTATTCTTTTTGATCAGAGCTCTTAACAGTCCCAATTCTGAGTCTGCCTTCACAATCTAAGTACCTCATGGCAAATTCCTTGAACTACACTGCTAAGAAGAGAAGATGGCTCTTACAGTAGGAAATCTGTACTTACTAAAAGAAAGGCTTATTGTAAGGGATATAATTATAATTTGTGCCATAAGCTCTCCACATGTTTTTATGCACCACTAGAAACCTCACTGGCTTTTGCAAGCCTTCTTCCATTTCAGTATTAGTAGAATAAATTTCAGCTCAGTGTCCTATCTCTACCCAGAGTCAGTTTAAACTGGGATAATTTTATACACAAAAGAACAAGCCTCTGAAGGTGACATTTGACCCTGTATTCTCTGTAACATGCTTTATAATGTTGTATAATATGAGTTAACTTGGAAATTGTAAGAAAAACTTGAGGAAAAAACATCAGATTTGTTCAGAGCTTCAGATACAGGTCAGGGCATAGTCTCCTGGGTTTTGATCTGCTGAAACTCCACTAGCTGCAGTGGTTTCTGCTGATTTAGATCAGGCAAGTGGCTGGGCTTAGATTGCACTAGTGGTGTTAAGGCATATTCAGGCAAACCCTTTATTCATCAGTTCTGTGATGAGCATTTCATGCATAGCATCTTCTTTATCATTCCTCCCCATAATTCGATGTTAACATTTTCCCTTTCCTTGGTCTTTAAGATGTAAATAATCATCTGATTAAATATCTCTTGAGAAGATTATGCTATGGATAGAGGACTGTCACTGCACCCCTCACAATCAATGTTTCACTTGTTTATGTGATATACGTACACCTGTGAGTAGTTGCCATTACCCTTGATTGCAGCGTGGGAGACTCCTAGCTTGAAACACAACCATGCAAAAATCTGTCTTTTTTAAAGAGTGTCTTTTTGCGAATGCAGAAGCAAGGAAATGCACTGACTGTAGATAAAGCAGCTTTAATGCTAAGGAAAAAAATATTATAACAAGAGTGTAGCAGACACTGAAACAGCTTTGGTCCCTCCATTGCTGTTATCACGAGCACTGTGGCATATACAGAACAGTTCTTAGCAGAAAAAAATTGATTTCTTCCTAGAAATAAAATTCCCATAATATCTAATGCTAGGTATGCACTGGGTTTTAGTGAGGCATCAGATACCTTTGCTTACAAGGTCTTACCTGAGAAATTAATTCACATTGGCTTCTAGAAATGCTGCATGTGGGTTGAACACCTAGCTAGAGAGCTGTGCAGAGCAGAACAATAAAAGGCAATGTATCAAGTGTAAGTTTCCTACTACCGTAATGCAGGGAATAGCGTTAAGTCCAGTGTTATTTAACATCCTCATTAATGATCTGAAAGAGGAGAGTAAACAGCCAGTAAATGAAATTCACAGATGATACTAAATTGGAGACATTATAAATATCACTGAGGGCACCAAAATAATAGAAAGGGAACTGAGATCAGAAACATGCCAAAGAAATAAGGAAAGAAATGTCAACTGGGACAAATGTAAGGTAATGCCCTGGGGGAAATGGAAATAGCTCTGCTGTCTGGGAGGGGAAGCACAACAAGCAGTATCAGAGGCAGATTTCAAAGGCACCCCAGTTCTGCAGCGTAGCCTGGCATGGACCAAACCCCAGCAATCCAAAACAGTTTAGCGCTACAAACACAGCATAGCATTAGCAGCCAGCAACTCTGCACCGCAGAGTGGGGGTAAGGCTGGTGTATAACTGGTAGGATGCCTACACCAGAGCCGAGGACTCACGTCCTCTGAGAAATCCTCTGCTGGCTGTTAAACGGGCTTTTAGGATGCTTTTAGGATGCTGTTGCCACTGAAAGGCAAAACAGCTTTAACAGGCTACAAATTGGACCTGAAGGATGGAGAAGGATTATTTAAGGTAGCACAAAGAAAGGAAGGCTAGGAAGAGAGGGCAGTAGGAGTATGAAAATCAAATGTTATTAAAAATGGAAATTTCAGCCTGGTGTCAGGGGAAAAGCTCCTAATGGTAAGCTGTAGTTAATCTGCAGAATAGTCTTCTGAGTGAAGTAGTGGAAGCCCTGTCACTTAGGAATTTTAAACACTGAATGGAGGAAACACTAGAAAACACATGATAGGAAACAAGCTAGAGTAGGCAGGGTGTGGGCTACATGTGTGTTCAGCTGGTCTGCTTAGTCTTATTAAACCAAGATAAAAATCTCCAATATCTTTCAGTATCACAGAGTGCCCCACACAAAAATAGTTGTTCTGGAGAATTTTCATACATCTCAGTCACAGAAGCTTTTTCACCAAAATACCTTTGCTTCACTATACTGAGATTTATTCAGTAAATTTACAAGCTTTGTTTCTTATATGTGGCTGAACGGATGACAGTCACACTGAAGGCTGAAAAGGAGGAACAGCATTAAAACTCTCCTTTGCTCTGTATATCTTTCTTCTTCAGTACATGCATGTTCTTACTTCTGTGCTGAGAACGTTAAAAATGGTTAGCATGGGTGTAAAAAATTTTACTCCTGTAATTACAGCAAAAGGCTACCTGCCAGGAAAATAAATGCAACTAATCAAACATAGGTACAAATCTGGCTTTGAACTGGGGGAGCCGTTCAACCATGTCGTAAGGAGGCAGAGTTCCCAGTGACGTCAAGTGCTTATGCCAGAGTACAATCGGGCTGTGAACCAAAACCACCACATTGGAACCAAATACACTGAAATTAAACTACGGCTGTTAGACTATGCAGGAACGTGAAAATAGGACTTCATATTGTCCTGTTGCTTTCCAAATGTTTCCAAGTGAATTGAAGGAGGCAGGTGAATATGTATACCTAAAAGAATGGCAAAAGAGTTGTAGAAGGGTGATCAGGAAATATGTATTATATAAGAATACAGAGAACACTTGGAAATTGCTAAATGCAAAATCTGCTTAAGAAAGTTATCTCCTCAGTACAAAGTCTCACACTGGGATAGCTTACCTAGTACTTCCAGGATCTGACCGGAGAAACTATAGGTATAAAATCTGGATGAAAACATCTCCCTATTGATATACTGCATATACTGGGGCAAGTATTTTGCAAAAAAAATATGCTAAATCCTTTTCAACTTGCACCTCCTTTGACTATGAGGTTGGGAGCTTGGGTAATGGTTAATCAAAAGTAGGTCTAGTGTGAAATTGCCAGGAACATGAATTATGGAATGGAATTTTCTGGCAAGTTTGCCAGAATTGCAAGTACTAGTTTATGTATGATGACATCTACTACTTGCATGTGTGCACACGCAGCTGCATACAGATGTGGTAATACTATAGTAAATAATATTTAAAATGTGCACATATAAGTATCTGAGCATGTATTGTGCTTGAGCATATGTAGAGTGCACATAAGGCTATAGGCTTACAGGATTAAGCAGAAAATCTGATCCCATGAATTTCAGTAGTTCTCAAATGCATGGATTCTCCATTAAGACTTGCACTTGAGATATCATATCAAATGTTGGGTACTACTTGATCATAACAGCCTGGCCTACTTTGATTATTTTATTTTTCTTGTGGATATGTTGGTGAAACAATTTAGCAGCTTCTTCAAGATGTTTTTATTTCAGTAATTGGATATGTATATCTTCTGTCAATCTCCAGATGCACTAAAGGAAAGTTCAAGAGTGTAAGCACCGCCTTCATTTTCTTCTGACATACAGCAAATGATGGCACAATACTGATTCAATTCCAGCAGTGAGGTTGCATCAGGATGTAGTTTGATCCTCTGACGGTGGCAGTGTCAGTCCTACTTAAGCTAGCATGATTAATAGGAGCTTTAGTTCAAAGAGAGTTTGTTTCCTAAAATCACCTCCTAATGGTGCTAAGATACTGTAGTTATCCCAAATACAGATGTCTGTTGTGCTGTAGACATCACAGCAAGGTACCTACTGGGTAAATGTGGACTTTTAAATAGATCTGTGTGAGTTGATCAAAGGTGCAGACAATGGGATATTATTTAAAGGATTTAACAGTGAATAGGAAAGAAATGTCATTAGCTGAGGGAGAATGTATGCTGAGTTTTCCTGATGTCATTCTGTCAATAAGATCTAAGACTTTGGCCTGTTCAGGGCACTGGTTGGGAGAGCCCCTTGGGAGGAAGCTCTGAAGGGCAAAGGAGTCCAGGAAGGCTGGGCTTTCTTCAAGAAGGAAGTCTCAAAGGTGCAGGAGCAGGCTATCCCCAAGTGCCACAAGATGAACCAGCAGGGAAGGCAACCAGTCTGGCTGAACAGGGAGCTTCTGCTGATACTTAGGAAAAAAAGGAGTCTACCGCTTTTGGAAGAAGGGGCAGGTAAAACAAAAAGAGTACAGAGAGCTCGCTACGTCTTGCAGGGAGAAAATTAGGAAAGCAAAAGCCCAGCTAGAACTCAACTTGGCCACTTCTGTGAGGGATAACAAAAAATGATTTTACAAAAATATCCACAACAAAAAGAGAATCAAAATTAATCTCCATCCTCTATTGGATACAGAGGGGAACATTGCAACTGAGGATGAGGAAAAGGTGGAGGTACTAAATGCCTTCTTTGCCTCAGTCTTTAACAGTAAGACCAATTATTCCCAGGGTACTCAGCCCCCTGAGCTAGAAGACAGGGACGGATGGCAGAATAAACCCCGCATAATCCAGGAGGAAACAGTTTATGACCTGCTGCTCCACCTGGACACTCACAGGTCTGTGGGGCCTGATGGGACCCACCTGAGAGTACTGAGGGAGCTGGAAGAGGAGCGTGTCAAGCCACTCTCCATTATTTATCAGGAGTCCTGGTTAACAGAGGAGGTCCCAGATGACTGGAGGCTTGACAATGTGACTCCCATCTACAGGAAGGGCTGGAAGGAGGATCTGGGGAACCACAGGCCTGTCAGCTTGACCTTGGTACCGGGGAAGCTTATGGAGTCGTTCATCTTGAGCGAGCTCACCAGGCAAGTGCAGGACAGCCAGGGGATCAGGCCCAGCCAGCAGGGGTTCATGAAAGACAGGTCCTGCCTGACCAACCTGATGTCTTTCTATGACCTGGTGACTCGCCTAGTGGATGAGGGAAAGGCTGTGGATGTTATCTACCTGGACTTTAGTAAAGCCTTTGACACTGTCTCCCACAGCATCCTCCTAGAGAAGCTGGTGGCTCATGGCTTGGACAGGTGTACTCTTTGATGGGTAAAAACTGGCTGGATGGCCAAGCCCAGAGAGTTGTGGTGAATGGAGCTAAATCCAGTTGGCGGCCAGTCACGAGCGGGGTTCCCCACGGCTCAGTGTTGTGGCCAGTCTTGTTTAATATCTTTATCAATGATCTAGATGAGGGGATCAAGTGCACCTTCAGTAAATTTGCAGATGACACCAAGTTGGACAGGAGTGTTGATGTGCTCGAGGGTAGGAAGGCTCTGCAGAGGGACTTGGACAGGCTGGAGAGATGGGCTGAGGCCAATTGTATTAGGTTTAACAAGGCCAGGTGCTGGGTCCTGCACTTTGGTCACAAAACCCCCAATGCAACGCTACAGGCTTGGGGAAAAGTGGCTGGAAAGCTGCCCAATGGAGAAGGACCTGGGGGTGCTGGTTGACAGCCGGCTGAACATGAGCCAGCAGTGTGCTGAGGTGGCCAAGAAGGCCAACAAGCACCCTGGCTTGTATCAGGGATAGTGTGGCCGGCAGGAGCAGGGCAGTGATCCTGCCCCTGTACTCGGCACTGGTGAGGCTGCACCTTGAATATTATGGTCAGTTTTGGGCCCCTCACAACAAGAAGAACATTGAGGTACTGGATTGTGTCCAGAGAAGGGCAACAAAGCTGGTGAAGGGTCTAGAGAACAAGTCTTATGAGGAGCGGCTGAGGGAATTGGGGTTGTTGAGTGTGGAAAAGAGGAGGCTGAGGGGAGACCTCATTGTTCTCTACAACTACCCGAAATGAGGTTGTAACGAGGTGGGTGTTGGTCTCTTCTCCCAGGTCACTAACAGTAGAACAAGAGGAAATGGCTTCAAGCTGCGTCAGGGGAGGTTTAGATTGGATATTAGATAAATTTCTTCACTGAAAAGTGGTCAGGCATTGGAAAAGGCTGCCCAGAGCTGTGGTGGAGTCACCATCTCTGGAGGTGTTAAAAAAACACGCAGGCATGGCACTTCAGGGCATGGTTCAGGAGGCATGGTGGTGTTGGGTTGACAGTTGGACTTGATGATCCTAAAGATCTTTTCCAGCCTTAATGATTCTATGATTCTATGTGGAGTCTCAATACCTGAGACAGTAACACATCTTTGAGCCTCTTGGGGAGGTGAGTGAGAAGGTAGCTGGGCTACCCTGCTTTCTGACAGCACCAGGCAAGTGCTCTGGCCACGAAGCACTGCAGAGTGCACTGGGCTGGGATGCAAGTTGTGGCTTGCAGCAGACAAGGAAGGGTTTTGTTCCCCAGGTGTGTAGTGGAGTTAGGGGATGTGTGAGGGGTATTAGGAACAGTGATCAGCCCCATGCACCTGAACACCTGCTTGGAAGAAGCTGCTGTGGCCCTCCTGAGTTAGGCCTTGCCCCAGGGAAACAAGCAAGGCTGAGGCAGGACAACCCTCCCAACAAGGAGGCAGGGCTGAGACCTGGCTATGCAGCTATCAGGTACCTGCCTGAGCAGGAGAGCATGGGACTTACTGCTGTGGCTGAGGGCAAGAAGCCATCTGCATATGTCAAGAAGCACTTTGAGGCACATGCATGTGCACCATTTTCTTTAAGATGTAAGTACAGAGCCACCTTTCCTTTTCACAGCCATGCCAAAGTACCCCATTTTGTTTCTTGAGCTCTGACAATTCAAGGAAACAGCCCACAGGCAAAACACACCTTCAGCTTACTGAGGTTTGTGCTTCCAGCAGTAGGTCAGCTAGCCTCCCACAGCTGGCACAACAGTGGGGACTTCCACAGAGTAAATGCCTGTGTCTGCTGCATGGGACAGCCTGGGGACTGGACTCCATAACCCTTAAATGAGCAAGCCAATAATGCCATTCTTCTTTTGTGTGACATTGCCACAATCTTCTGCAAAAGGTAAATTGTGACATTGCCACAATCTTCTGCAATAGGTAAATTAAAAATGTACTCTGCGTATATCTAGTATGGTGCAGCATTTACATGCCTCTGCTGTATTTTTACCTACTGTAAATACAGGAATCAAGTTTCAGACTGCTGCAGTCCATTACACAGCAGTTGTAGAATTGCAGTAACTGATAATTCACATTCACAAATGGGACTTAGGTGAATTTTTTGGTCATCCATACTAGAGCCGTTCACTCGGTTATAGCTGGAATATAGTATATATGTGCATGTAGGCATTATCATTTTTGCACCTGCATTTGAGCTACTGGAATTTGTGCCAACTATATTATCTGTACCAGCAAGAAGAGGCCTGATGTAGAGCTTGCTGAAGAAAACTAAAGCCTTGTCATTCCCTTCTCTGGCTTTGCATCAGATCTTCATTTTATTTAAGTTCAAGGGCTTCAATCTTGTGTAACTACTTCTTCTACTCCAAAAATCTGACAGCAAAATCAAATGCAATACTTATAGAAAACTGACAATTTAATAATAAATTGTAATAAAATAATACTTCATTCTTATATTTCACTTTCATCCATAGATTTTGGAGTGCTTTAAAAATACAATCTTCATTTTACAAATGGTAAACTGAATTTTTGAACATTACATTTTAAAAATCAAGTATACTGTAGGTAGTGTATCAGTCATTAGGAGAACACAATACATGCTCTTAAGTTTCTCACATGCTATTTTAATAAAAGGAAGCATTCAAGATTAACAAAGCATGTCAGTTCATATGCATTGTGTTTACATTTCCTGAAGAAGCACATTACATATCTTGGATATTTGTCTGAGGAGGTGGGAGGGAAAGCAGGGATTAGTAGAGGATCAGTGTTTGCCCCACAGTGCCTCAAAATTCCTGTCTTTAACAGCTCCCAGCACACTGATGCAGTACATGGCTGTTGTCGGGCCCATTGTACAGAGGTGGAAACTCATGGACAAGGAGGGAAGAGATAATCTAAAGATACCTTTGTCGCCAGACACTCAGAGTTAAGTGAATGTCAAACTTCCATTGGAAGTTAGGAACCGAATGTCTGGAATGATTTAGGTCTTGGTGATTCAGTGTTAGAAACAAGGATGAAATCAATAATCATGATTTCTAACCCTGTGCTCCAGCAACCTTGTGTTATGGAACCATTCTAGTTGTGTTAGAGAGGCAAATTCTCCCAGGGTCAGTGATGCTGATACCCTCTAACAGAGTTACCTGGATAAAGAAAATCCCCTTCAGATCAATGGGGTTCTCCAGCTTGCTTATATTTCCTGAAGCTTTATGAAGTGGGCTTTGAAAGGGGGCTTCATCTATGATGGCTGAATGCTGGCCCTATGTCCTGCAATTTGACAGGATGCCTGGGTTTCTTCAGGGGGTTCCAGATAATTACTCTGAATTTTGCTTTTTGGATGAAACCTTCTGTTAGTAATTTTAAAAAAAATATTACCAAAACAGTTCCAGGAAATTTGGCTCTTACTGAAAATGGACTGTTTAGTTTCTATTCCACTGCATTTTATGTTTACACTCTCTGACAATTCTGTCTGTACCCAGTATCCTTTCCAAGTCCTTGATGGGTATTAATGATGAACTGCTACTCAAGTATCTGAAATATTTAAATGCCCTGTTGATCATGTAAGTGTTTTTGGAGCACATCAAAGAGTGAGGCACTCGCAGAGGTCTCCTTCACCCTTACGCTTTTTTGTTTTCCTACTTGGTTTGGAATACCTGAAAACACCTGGCCTGGAATGGTGCAAATAAATGACATCTGATCAGAGCCTAAAAGCTGGAAAACATTAAGTTCACTTGAGAGGAACAAATTTCCTCCAGTGTTCGATGGAACTCCTCATGACATTCAATAGAAGTCCCCATAACTCCTGTAGTCGTTGGAGGCACTCAAACTATTTCCCTGTAGTTGAGGGTTGAGACTAGGGTTAGGGAAAGCTTTTTGAACTGAGAAATTATTTTGACAGAGTAGTCAAAATGTTCCTTCTTGAAACCTTGGGCTTATTAGCAAGAAATAAAGTTTCTTCATCACAATTTTTCTTCTTTCTTTGCCCTCCTGCTAACTCTGATTAGCTGGTTACCTATGACCTCTCAGAAATCTTGCCTTTCATGTGTGCAGGGAGATGTTTGCAAAGCAGCCCTGCACCAAACAATTTTACTTTTTGTGGCCTATATTGCAGTAAACCTAACCAATGTTTATAAATCAGGTCTTTAACTTAAAGTAAAAGTAGGATTTTATAAACTAAATCATTATTGTATAGCTTCAGAGTAATAAATCAGTCACTTGTATCCTAAGTGCAAAGTGAAGATTTATAAATCAAAGCATTTTATTTAGGAATTTCTCAGCATGATTTGTAAATCTGCTGTAGAATTTGTAAATCCAGATTGGGGTATGTAAATCCATTTCATGACTTATAAAGCAGTTGAATGTTTTAGCTAACTCTAATGTTTAAAATAATGATTTCTGAATCAAAACTTTCTGCTAAAGATTTACTGGTGAGTTTTATAAATCAGAGGCAAGATATATAACTCAAACGGTGAGAAGTGCAGATTTATAAATCTGACTTGTAAATCAACAGAAAAAACATCATGTTTTACACTAAATAATATTTTACAAATGGCACCTCATACATCATGCAATTGCCACAAATTTTCTACATGGGAGTCAGGGTACATAATGTGTGACAGAATCAAAAAGAAAAACTGTGAGAAAGACTGCACAGTGGGTTAAATGCTCAGCTTGAGCCTTCCAAGAATTGGCTTGTGTTATCTGCAAACCAAGTTCAGTGGTATTGACATAGTTAGTAGTGGACATTTGTCCAAATCAATACACGATGGCATAATTCATAACCTTGGCAACTGCAGTGGAGGGGAGGCCCCACACAGGAGTAACAGGGGTGTTGTAGATCATGATTGAAAAGCATTGGCAGAGCTATGTAGAAAACCTTATGCAGCACCTGTCTGCAATGCACCTGTTATAGCAGGCTGTCCCTTTTAAAGCAGCCAAAATCCACCAAAAAAACCAAACCAAAACAAAATACCCTGACCAACCTCCCCCCACCAACCCCAATAATCTAACAGACCTTTCCATTAATGTGAACTATAGATGGGGGGGGCGGGGGCAGTGAGATTCTAGTTGTATGCAGATGTCATTAGAAGTATTTAAGACAAATCCTCACTTTTTAATTTCCAAAGAAATTTGTGTTTGCATGGCAGAATTCAGATCCAGAAGCAAATATTAGAGAATAAGATGGGCCTATGGGATCTGTAGGGGCTTTTCACATCTTGGTGACTGGAAATTCTAATACAGATTGGGGGGCACTGGGTTTGCATTTCCACAGCCATGGAAAACTGTTTTTTTCCTTCGCCTTATGTCTTGTTTAGAACAGCAATGATGGCCAGCTAGCATCACAGTTCAGTGCTTTCCCTCTCCTCCTACCTTCTACCTTCAGTGCTCACATGAAGCTGCAAATCTTAGACATGGGGTATGATGATGGCATTGCCTCTTCTGGTGCCTTTTTAGTAGGACAAGCAGAGCTGTGGTGGACTCCAGGAGCTCAGGTACTCTCAACCAGGGTGCAGCAGAGATACTCTATGGACACTTGGCTTTTCTGTTTTTCTTTAGTGGACAAATGCACTTGAAAGGTAGGATCTGAAAGCTTCAGTTGGCATCCAAGTCAGAAAACTACTTGTTACAGAGAAAAATGATATGGGGAGAAGGTATAGCTGTCCTTGCTTCTGACAGAGTTTTTCACCCGGGGACAGCTTCCTGTCACCTACCTGTGAGTGAAAAATATCTTGTGTCTCAAAATATTTTTTTAGAATTCAACTGATGGTCGTTAAAAAATTAGTCAGGAATATCAAGTTGAGATTTGTAGATGAGTGCCACTGATTTTTTTAATAGGATCCTTAACTGACTCTTTTTCAGTGTCAAAGTAAAGAAATTACAAATGAAATTTGCATTTAATATAATTTAACAGAGTTCTGTTCCAGCATACAAGCAGCTCTGTATATTCTGTAATGAAAACATTGAGTTAAAATAGAGTTGAAGTTGAGAGTGTATCTCAGTAACGTGTGGGTAAAAGAAATAACCAGCATGTTGTAATTATCCCTAAAACAACTTTTACAAGCCCACAAAATTCAATAGACATTAATAAACTTAAAAGAAATGCAAACATGGTGAAATAAGGAAATACCTAATTAAAGCAAGTAAACAACCTTCACTGTGCCCTGAAGTGATGTCATACAGCAATTATATAGCTATGCATTTTATTGTCCACTAGAACTGATTTTTTATGATCCTTTGAATTTTATACTTTTCCCTTCCTCTGTAGCATCACTGTATGGCAGAGAGGTACAGCATGTGCTGAAGAAGGAGGAGTGAGCTGTGATGTGGAGATAACAGACTAAAGGTATCTTTGAAGGGAGAAACAGGCAGGAGGGACTGCATGCAGGGGGGAGGAAGGGTCATTTAGGGACAAAGGAGTCCAAGGAGTCCAAGGGCTGGGCAAGTCATCTTTGTATGGCCTTTTTGACACTGCTAGCAACAGAGAGGAGCTGGGCTTTTTGGATTTCTTTAAAGTGAGGCTGTAGTGTAGGTGAGTGGCACTGCCAAAGTGGGACCATGGGCCAATGACTAGGGTAGGAATGTCTCAAACAGGTTTTGTTCACCAGGTAAGATCTTTGCAGAACTGCACCCAGAGTCATAAGGTAGCTTTTTTCTGATGTGTTTCTTCCTACATCCCTGTTTCAGAGCCATCATCTGTTCTTCCGCAGTATCCCATGGAGCTAAAGCTGTCTTCCAAGGGGTCACACAGCTACACAGACTTTGTATTGGTGGCCAACTCTTCTACAGTGTAAACTGTTCAACAGGAATCAAAGATTTATTTTGCCTTCCACTTATTACAATCAGTAAGACTATACCATGAAAATTAAGAACTGAGTGGACACTCCCATAGCCAGGTACATAATTAAATAGAGCAACCCTTGCCAAATTCCTCGATAATTACAACCTCAGAACAGTGCACAACAAACTGTAACTACCTAGAAATTTTTGAGAGTTTTAATGTTGCTATTAAAACATTTAAACCAGTGGAGGGCTGATAGTGCGTTAAAATGCAATTCTAATTTTTATTTTCTAATTGATACATTCCTGGACAAACAATTCTGAGTTATAAACTAGGAGAGGATATGGTGCAGTTTTCAAACATTAAAAAAGGTCATCCATAACTGTTAAGTGTTAAAGCTTATCTATAAATCCTCCACTGCATTTCTGAGTTTCCTACCTCCCTTTGGATTTATAGTCCGCTATAGATATAACCTTAATTTTTTCTGTTCCAATACTTGTGTTTTTTTAATATCAAAGTTCTCTTGCATTTTTTCTGTTGTAAATACTAGACAAATGTTTTTATTTTATCTTCTTATATAATGATTCCAAACAGGTCTTGAGTGAGTTGCAGTCAGTCCCTCCAAGAAAAATCTCTGACTGAATTTCTTCTTTGGGAAACAATGCAAAACTGTGTGGACCTGCAACTGACCTGGCAGTTTTTTAAATACATTAGGATGCACTGGTTTAAAAGGCAAGGTTGTGTCTGGTTCCTCTGATATGGTTACAGTTTCCTCAGCCAACCTTCCCTAGTCTCCAACATAGCCTGGAATTCAGGAGCAATGCTCAGAAAAATCCAGGCTGTATTGCAGGAGGAGTAACAAAGAAGCAGATATTCAAGTGGTTTTGAATGCAGAGAGACCTATTCAAAGTCATCTCAAATATTACTCTACTGTTCGACATGACTTCTTGACTTATAAAATTTTGGTTCTTAATAGGAGTCAAAGCTGAATGGCAATAAAGTCAAATCTCTTAAGCTATATGGCAATACTTGAAAAGCCTGTGTTGAACATGGAGCTATGTCTTATGTCATGGTACGGAATTTCTGATAACCCTAACCTCAACAGCTTGCACAGAAAGTAAAATCCTGAGCTAGATATGGCAACATGTACATTTTGTAAGGTTGTCTAAGCTCCAAGGTCACTCAGTCCTAGTCAGATCTTAGACCCAAACATCTGCTTCCTGGACCACAAATCCTTTCTCCTTCTTGGACATGAAAGTTGGCTATTGCTTGCACTGGAGGGCACAGTGATTAAAAGGTTGTTGGCCTCCTAGAACCTTGCCTATAGCTGTGGGTGGGAGGGTCACACTGATGAAAGCAATCATTGCAGTATCAGAAAATCCAAGTCATTATTCCAATGCAAAACAGAGGACTAAACAGCTCAGCAGGCTGTGCTTCACTGACTGTGATGACTAGAAGAAACTAAGATTATTTCCATTGCACCTAACCTCACATCTCAGAAAGCCCAACTGCAGTTGTATGGTTGCTTGATTTACAGGCACATTACCAAAGCTAATTACAGCTTTCATACCCTTGTGATTCACTCCCAAATCACAGAAATCGGTTTAAGGATTCCATCACCCCTTCTTCTTCTGGAGGTGTATTCTGAAAAAGCAAAAGGAAAATACTGAAGTAAAAAAGAAATAGATGTGCATTAGACAACAAAGGTGCGTAAGAGTTGCTTGCTAGTTGTATAGAGAACAATTAAAAATAGAATACTATATTAATACCAACATCTGGTTATACATGACAAGACTGCTATTCATATAAGGAACTGAAATTACTTTATGAAAATATGTAAATGCTACTCCATTCTTTCACATGGGAAGAATGCAGTATATCCAATGTATTCAAATCCCTGTTCCACAGATGTTGAGTGTCAAGACTGGGGAGTTGAGCCCAAAACATTGGATTTCAAACAGAACTTTTTCTCACCTTGCAGCTCAGAATTCCCAGTGGTAATACCACCAGAATGAAATACCAACCCTTAGAGCTCCATGCCCGAAGCAGCATGAAGACCTATCTCTTGGGTCCTCATCATAAATACATTCAGCATGACTGACTAGGGATTATTCACTGTGATATGTAACTCAACCTTCACATCATGAAGTGTCACAGGAGAGGAGACCACCCTGCAGGGTATAAAGAAGTGATAATCTATAAAAATTGGTATCTGTCTTGCTCTAGAAGAAGTCATGTCAACTAGTAGTACAGCGTGGTTGACAAAGCTGATAGCAGGAAAGAGAGAGTGCAGCTTTTCCAGCTATATGTTGCTGCTCCCATCTTCTACTGCTGCACCCTTGGACACCACTTTACTGCTTGCATACTTCAGATGTCACTAGCACTGGCATAGAGAGGATGGTGAAGTCTTATTTCTTTCATATTTTTTAGAACATAATTATACAGATTCTTCTGGAATACCAACTCACACTTCCCAGTTGTGATTGGTAGTATGTAATACTGATGCTAATGATGAGCAGTAATAAGCAGTACTGATACTTAAATTCTTCCTAACATCTTTAGTCATCTTGCTGACCTTTTCCCCTTTTCTGGTTTGTAATATTAATCTAAAAGGAATATGTCATTATATAATCATGGAGGATTACTTTCCTTGTGCTTGCACTTTTTCTTACTATAAGAGAACCAAATATATTTTTTTTCTGGCAGTAAATGGATTTGCAAACTTTCCATATCACAGATTTAATAAAAAATTATTCATCATGTTCTTGAAACTTCTGTGTGTGAGGGCTTCTCATCAAGTCTTTGCTTCATTTGTGACAAACAACTCATAAACTTTGTTTGACAAGGGAAAGTAGATTATCTTCTGCTAGTAACCCTTTTCAGAGTTTCAGAAAGAGAGGAAAGAAAACCCTGAGAAAACAAAAAGTTCTAAATGCTGCCATTCATTTTGCAACCATTTCTTCATCCAAATTTTAGGAAAGATTTCTACCATATAAGGGCTGGCTTGCAAATTTACCAGTAATTCAAGTGAAAGGAACAGATCTTCAGAGAGAGCAATGACGGGTAACTAGTAAAGTGCTATATGGGTTTCTAATGCCCTTACCCTCAGAGGTAAAGGGACTGTCTAGTTATTCTGGGCTTCAGTCTCCTAATGTGGGTCTTCTGTCTTTGCTTGACAACTTAAATGTCCCTAGCTCCCACTGCAGGGTGATTCTTAGCATACACACCTGCTTTGATCCATGTTACAGTGTGTTTCTTTTTTTTCCCTTTTAGCCCATTTGGATTTCCCCTGCTGCAACTTGTGACCTTTGCCTCTTGTTCTTCTGCTCTCCATCTCTGAGAAGAGCCTTTGCTATAATCCTGCCTTAGCTAATATAAGACAGCAATTAGGTTCTCCCTAAACCATCCCTTCTCCACAGTAAACAAATTTAGTACCTGCAGCCCCTCCTCTCATGTCTCCAGTCCACTGGACTCTCTCCAGTTTGTTGATATTGCTGCTGAATTGTAGCTATAGCTGTAGCTATAAAACTACTAAGGTTGTTACTGAGATGACTGTCCTGTGTAATACTTGTAGCTCTGAATAAATATACAACCATGTTTTTCTCTTTCATTAAATTACCCAAATGCATTTGTGTAATAAGGATGCTAAAATAATCTTGATTATACTTGTTTATATCAATTCTCATCAGACATTATAAATATTAATGCAAGAATGAGTGTAAAGTAAATTAAGATGATCACAAAACAGCACTTTATGACAGAATTGTCATCCAGTGGATCACCCTGTCTACAAAGTATGGCAATAAAATGTATATGTTTGCCTTGTAATTACTATCTTTCATAGGTCCACATTGCTTATGAAACTTGGAAATGGAATTTAATTGCAGAATCAAAACCTTGATTTATTAAGGTAGAATGGGTTCAACAAATGGTATAAAGACACTTGATTTTGATAGTTAATTTGTTTGTGTGACTTTACATAGGACAGCGTGTGTTAGTCTGCTAACAATGTATATAGTTTGATTTTAACAAGACAAAAAAGGGAAATTGAGATGGTGGAAACTGACAGTTAAAAGGGATTTAATGCCAAAAAAAACCCCAAAAACCCCAAACCCAAAAGGAGGTCATACAGAATTACAGCAGTGGGAGCTGCCTGAGTATCTGGCTAGATATTTCTAAGGAAAGAGGGAGAGCTTAGGAATTTAAGGGAGGCACTGAATGTATGTAGATGGGTCTGCTAGCTCCATGAAATGACCTCTAGTGACACAGCTGCCGAGGCTTAAGTAGGGACTAAGTATGTGCTTCTCCTTTGTAGTTAAATTTCTTTCCTGTTATGTATTTTTTCAGTTTCCTTTGTTGCATATGAATTGTACACAGTGAAGTCAAGCCCTGTATTTTGGCTCTTTAGTTGTGCTATTTAAGGTGCTTCTCTTGGTAACCTCTGAAAGGTTGAGTCTAAAAGTGTGACTATTGTAATGAGTCTGAGGGCTTCTTGCCCACTGGCATGAAGAGTGGGATGGGTGAGCTGCAGCCTCAGTGCATGATGGTTTTGACAATTAGATGTATGCTATATTTTGGTATAACCTTGACTATTCATTTAAATGGCTGTGCTGCTAACAAAAGGTCATCCAAAAAATGGATCTGGAATTGGGTATACATTAAAGATGCCTGTGATTATACAGTACTTTGGCATGTCCTTGGGCATCCATTAAGCCTGTCTGCCTATGCTGCAATGGTAAGTGCTGCTGGATGCATGACTGACACAAGTGGCAGAGGCTCGTGACATCTTTTTGCTTGTGAATTTCTTTACAAGGATAACTGAAGAGAAGCTTCAGTCTTTCTTTCATCTGTTTTTCCCCTGCTGTTTATTCATTTCCTTACAATCACTAATACATTTTCTGGGCCATGCCCAGATGATTAGCTGCAGTTTAGCTCAAGGCTTCATAAAATGTGGCTTTCAAATGAGTTAGTGATAGATGAGTTACAGTGAAGTGGTGTATGTAGAGCTAGGAATGACAGCTCTTGCTACCACTTACGATTGTATAAAAAAAAAAAAAAAGGTTGGAAATTCCAAGTTTAGAGAGATTTGACATAAGAGATTGCGTTTATCATCCTGTCTGTGGAAAGCATGTTTCTTATTCCATTATCTTGTATCAGTCAGACTACTTCTCCTTTAAGTTGGTAGGCAAACTCCTGATTGATAATGAGGGAGGACAGGTAGTGGTGTGTGAAACCAGGCAAACAAGTGCTGCTGAGATGAGGGCCTCAGGGATCCTCAAAGAGCAGCTAGAGCTTTCCTCGTTGTTATCTGTGCAGTGCTTCTGTCCTTCAACCATGTGTGCAGCACCAGGAGTCTGGCTATTGGTGAGTCATACTATAAGTAGGGTGGTGAACACTTTTAAAATTAATTACTGTAATGAATGTTGAGTATTACCTGATTTTCTTTTTTTTTTTTCTCTGTGTGGTTCTCTATCCTAATCCCTGCCCTGACTGGTGATAGTGTTTATGTATAGCAGCACCTAACATGGACTTCTTGGAAAAGTTAATAACTGCCTGTATGTGCTGGGAGGTGAATGGGATATGAAACCCATCTGATTTTGAAAACAAAAGATGGTCATTGTGGTAGATGAAGAAATAGGACAATCTCTTTATGGATGAAGGAAAAAGAATGATTCAGATTGCCCCATGTTGGAATTTTAATGGCAATAACTGTATTTAAACAAAATTATTCTCCTTGGACATATTCAGGCTTGTCAGTCTTTGTTCTAGTCTTTTTAAAAACAGGTTAATTATGATAAAGTTAGTATCAACTTAAAGTGTTGGCAAAAGTCTTGTGTATATGTTTATGTATGTATTATCATGAGGAACACATATTCCATCAATAATTGGAGGACTCTGTATGGTCTGACACTGGATTAATTTTGGTCAAAATTTTGTGGAAAAATAATTGAAGTAAGAACTCAAAATTATTTCTTAGTAAGTGAATTCAAAGCACTTAACTTTTTCTACCTTAGACTGTGAAAACAAGACCAGTTATGTTGTTAGCTGGACTTGGAAAATGGAAATATTTATGTAATTAAGAATGTGCTTCAGCTCTATTACATGACCCATAAAATTCCACAATCTTAAAAACAACACGTTTTAAA
Source organism: Phalacrocorax aristotelis (assembly GCF_949628215.1). Classification (NCBI taxonomy): domain Eukaryota; kingdom Metazoa; phylum Chordata; class Aves; order Suliformes; family Phalacrocoracidae; genus Phalacrocorax; species Phalacrocorax aristotelis. The sequence goes on from NC_134283.1 coordinate 13,451,513, forward strand.
ATATTTTACTAAATATAATTCACATAACTGAATTTTATATCTTACCAAGATGTGCAATTAAATAGTACATGAGTGTTTCTTACAATTAAATATTGCAAGGATCTTCCTACATACAATATGATATATTTAACAACTTTTTATGCTAAATAGTTGACATAGTTAATGTTGTAGTCACTTAATTCAATTTTAATTAGCCATACACTAGTTTGAAAATGTAAGCTTTTCATTAACTGACATTGCTTATATTTTTGATGCCTGTTTTCCCCATAGTTCTTTCAAATTTTGTATGTATAATGTGTTAACATTCATGAAATGCATTTATCATTGAAGGCAATGCCAAAATTATTGCAGAGTGAAGAGAAATATACGTGTGTGTTTTTTGACAAATGTAGCTTGTGCCTGAGAAGATTAAAAAAAATAAAATTTCAGAGTAGTGACTAAGTACCACTTCTGCAGAAAACACTTCTGGCTTGGTTTTATCTTGGACCAAACAGTGTTCCTCTTCCTGTTCCTTGTGTGTATGACAGTAGAACCATAGCAACTCCCTTTGAATAATATGCGGCTGTTTTATTGCAAAAGTGTTAAGAGAGAAAAAGTTAGGGAGAGAAGATAGAATGTCAGTGACAGTGAGTGGAAAGTGGAGCAGGGCCATTTGATGGTCACAGTTGTCTAGGCTGAGATCCTGTCACTGAGTAGCCTTGAATTACATAGAAACCAGGAGAACTCAGTGGAAAGGGATTTACATCTTGAGCATAGATCCAGGAGAAGTATTTAATGAGGGACAGCTTCTAAAGGACTTCTATAATTTATTGTTTGATTCTGAACTATAAAACAGGGAAAAAGGTGATATTAACTTGACTTTGTTATAATACTTGTTTTGCACTGTTAATCCTACTATCTATATAGCTGGGGAAAAGATACCAGCTGGTTATAGGCTAGAAATTACCATATTAATGTTTTATTTGTGTGGGAATATAGTTGTGTTAATTAATGTTTTGATGTGGTTACCAGCACTTAGCGGTCTCTGAATGTCTGCTGCTGACTTAGCGAAATCAGGTATGTTCAGGTATAAATGTAGTGAGGCCAGTTATATCATCTTTACCCAGGTACTCAGGGGGGATTCCCACTTTATGAAGGATGGTGGTGTGGACTCATGCCATCAGGGAGAAGCCTTCCAGAGAAGGAGTGAAGGGTGGCTGGGGAAAAGGAAATGCGGGAGGCATTAAGCTGAAAGAGGGGTTTTCAAATGGTGTGCAGCTTGACTCCGTATAAGCCTGTCTGTCTCTCAGTATTAATAATTATTACCTTGCTATATGAGAACTCTAGGGGACTGGCTTGCTACAGAAGTGTATTTACAATTCACTGTTACTTCACAGTCTAAAAGACACTTCTTTTTCTTTAGTCACAATTGGTTCACTTTCTTATTTCTTAAAACTTCTGGGTTTTCTGCTTTGGTTTCCTGCCAAGATGGTGAGAAGCCCCCAAAATGTAAGGAGGGATATGAATGAAGAAAATGGAATGTTAATCTTGAGGCTGTCACTTACACCCCTTGCTTTACTTTATTCTAGCTTTCTCCCTCTGTCTCCCACTCGGTTTTCTTCTACTTCCTTTGTTCGTTTCTTTCTCCTCTCAACTGGCATTATTGCCAAAAAGCGTCTTTTAATATAAATATTTTAATCTAATGTACGGGCACTGTGTTTATGCCATTGATAGCTCTCCTGTGCTTAGTCTGAAGGTTGGCAAGAGTTAAATGTACCAGCTCTCTGTAACCTAGATAAAAAAATATGCATTTTAATTTCTAATAAAAAAAAATCAAGCAAGTATGAATAGCAATAAAACTGCTCAAAATGTTTAAATTGAAGGAAAACAATTGAAAATGGATTTAGAAATATAATGTTTAGTTAAGCAAGCTATAATGTTCTGTTATTTTAATCAGTATTGTGAAGCAATTTAGACTATGCTGGCAGAGAATTCTTATGTTTTAACATATAATTCTCTCCCTCCCCCAAACAGGCACCAAAAATTATTTAATGTTTCAGTCATGTTCTATAGTCCTTGGCAATAATGTACTCTTTGTGCAAAGGTTTTCAGGTTTTTGATCTGTTTCCTGGCTGGCCCTAGACAGGCCTGGTTGGCCAGCCCTGGACGGAGCAGCCAAATGGACCTTCAGGCTGTCACATGAAGGACTAGATGCTTTATGTAAGTCCTGGAACAACAAATAAACAAAAAAACCCAAACCCACTACCAGAATTAGTATCCTGAGAGAGATGAAAAGGAATGACTGTATGGTAGGAGCCTTGATTCAGCAGTATCTCTCTAATAAAGCTTGCCTTTGCCTTTCTTGGCAGGGTAAATGGGGTGCATTGCTGTGCAGGTAACAAAGGCTGAAATCTCAACTCTGCTGGGCTGTGTGCTGCTGTGCAAACACCTGGACAAAGATTGTGAATTGAGGAAGAGAAAAAAAGGATTGGTAACTTCTAGAGTCTCCTCCAGCCCTGGTTCTCTGATGGCCCCAACCTGCTGACAATTCAGTGCTAGAGCTTTCTTCTTGGGAAGATTAAGCATGTGTGAATTGGTTCAGATGAACACTTTTGCTTTAGATGCTTATCTGGAAAATATGTAGGCATATTTCCAGTCTTTGTTCTGGTTTTTGTGATGCGTTCTTGACTCCTCTACATGCACTGAAGGAAGTGGGTCTGTCTTGCCCATTCTTGTCTATGCAGCATTTTCATGGGTGACTTTAACCAAAACCAAACTTCTTCCCCTGTCCTCCATCTCCTCCAACATAGGCTTGTAGGCCTAACACTACTGGCTATACCTCTCTGAGGACAGTGCAAAACTCCTGCCTTTTTGGCACAAATGTTTCACACTTCTTGCCACAGCAGAAAAGAGGTATTTGCTTATAGGGATTTAGAGGTTTAACTTCTTGGCCTTTTTAAGACAGCCTCAGTTCTTTGGGGAAGAGGAAGGGGTGTCTGTGCTCAGTCAGCCTGGGGGCACTACTCTGAGGTGGGCACTGGGCCTGTCTTGTGTGCAGGCCCTACCTGGAGGAATGGCCACCTTTACCAAGTTGTCTTCAGCAGCTGCCCGGTGTGGTGAGGGGAAAGGGTGCTGTACCAGCAGGGGAGGGTCCACTGTGCAGGTTTCGTCTTCCTGGCCTCCTCCTCCTCCCTCCATATGGGACTGTGGGCAGATAAGTCTCCCGTGCTGACCCCAGCTTTACCCAACATTTGTTTCTGTCTATTCATTTAAATTCCAAAAGAAATGCAGAGAAAAAAGGAGATCCTGCCCTGCCTCTGTGGAGCACTCAGCCTTGCAGCCCATGTTCCTGCTGGATCTTGTGGTACTGCTGAAAAGGATTTCTCAGGAGAGAGGCTGCATTAGTGATAAATCACTGTGCCTGAGGCTGCTGAAGAAGTAAAGAGGGGGAGAAAGGAATCACTTTGTCCTGCCTTTTATTTTCTGGGTGGCTGCATTTGTGGGGAGAGAACTGTGGGCTGCAAAGGGAGGTCTCTTTCCTTAATCATCCAATTCTCCTGACAGAGGACTTCAAACTGTGGACACTTCCTATGCACATCCGAGTGAATGGCACACATGGGGACACCTTGATGTTTTACGTGCAGTCCCTGCCGCTTTTAAACAAGCTTTTTAGTATTTAGAATGTGTTTATTAATGAAGATTTGGGCTTTAGAATAGGTGCTAAATCTCTGCTATGTGCTGAATTCCCATTCTGTGAGACTCCAGTGCCAGAGCTGAACTGAGGGGAGGCGGGTGAACTTAAATTAACCCAGGAGAGGAGGGTGAATGCTGCTTTCAAGCAGCAGATGCTGCAGCACCAAATAAGCATATTGCACAATAAATAGCAGTCATGGCTTTAATTAGGAATTCAATTGAAGTTGGAAACCACTTGCCTACAGTAAAATTGTCCTATTTAACATTTCTATCAACATATTTTTTTATCATTGGCATTGTTGCTTTTAATTTAACTTTCAATATAATAGATAAAATCTTTTTTAAGACCACATTAATAGTTCTTTCTTGTGCATCTCTCATGTATTTGAATCACAGGCACTGAACAAATCCAAGAACTTCGGGGCAAAAAATAGGCAAGTCTTTCAACTAGCTTTCCAAAATCTGGAATACCTGTGCTTTTGGATCACTCGATCTATTTGGAACTCCAGGAATGTGTGTTTAGCATCCATACAAAATGCTTTCTTTGAAACATCTGGTCTGGTGGACTGGAAACCAGTTGAAAGGTGACAACCTGTCAATATGTGGCTCAGAATTAGAGGAATAGTGACTTCACTTCTAAACAGCAAACATGGACTACCTGTAGGTATTAAACTTCCTAAAATGTAAGTGTTCAGAAAAGAAAAAATGCACTTGCTTTGTTCCACCAGTGTGCTTGTAGCTTACTTTTGCAACCATAATTGGTGTTTTACTTTGAGGATTAGCTATTTATTGTGCTGGCAGCCTGGAGAAGGCTTTCCACAATTTCAGCTGAGGATCGGTGCATGATAAGTGATTACTGGTACCTGCAGAGGCACTTATGTGATGATGGCAGTAACAAGCCAAGGAGAAGATGATATGTGAGATGAGTCAGATGATCTGCTAGTGTCAATCCTCTGGATGTGTCCATAGAGATGTTGAACTGGGAGGGACTGGGACTCTGCCAGCAGGAATAAGACTCAAAGACAGCCTCTGAAGAGAAATAAGAATCCTTGTTGGCTAAGCAACACCCCCTCTGTGCACCTCTTCACCCCCATAGACCACAAAGCATTTGCCAACAAATAAATACATATCTATATTATAAACACATCTCTAAATAATAAGGCTGTTACTACCAGAATAGTGCCACAGTTCTGAAATCTAGAAATATTATAGGAAAGAACTTCATGAAGCACTAGTAGGTAAAAAATGCAAACAATCATATAAAAGAAATCAACTCTCATAGTACAGAAGGGGGCAATTTCTGCTGTCCCCAAGTTCCCTGTTGTCTCACTTGGAAATTTTTTTCCTGGTAAAATCTCTGGGATTTGGAGTAATCCTGGGAATGTAAGCAGAAGACACCAATCAAACTTTTGAGAGAGTCTAATACCTGAATAATACCACTGTTTTCTACCTGTCATCCTCCCATTAGATGTGGGCAGTCTGTATTTTAACAGAGGGAAGTGAAAAACTAAAACAAGCCCACTAAACTCTGCAAACAAGTTTTGCTTTATCCCAAATCTATCTGTGTTCAAGCAGAAACTATGTGCCGAATAGCAACTGTAGCTGAGCCTTGTTAGCTGGATTGAAATTGCAGCCTAATAAAAGTATCCTGAATTGTAGACATCCATTTATTCATACTCTGGTTAGGAAATAACTTTCCAAAGCCTAGATCACTCAGTGTTTCTGCTGAGTGTTGTAAGAGTGTGTAAAGAGCTGAAAGTCATCCAACATGGAGCTGGATGTAATCTGTTCAAAAGTACCCTAGGAAAAATTATATATTAGTAAATATATCAAAGGAAAAAAAAAAGGACTAAAGGATTAGGAGTAAAGAACCCGGTAATGTGAGCTTAAACATTGTTGAAAGAAAATATAGTAAGATAAAAAGAAGCAAACAAAACTTCTTTACACTTCTACTGAACTCTGAATTTTTGGAGTAATTTATGGACAGTAAAGATTCAGAAGGCAGCCTCTGTGTCAAAAGTTTGACATACTATGTTCCCTGAGCTCTCTAAAAACCTAATATAGCCTGAGTTTGCTTGTCAGAAGTGGAGAAAGTGGTGGATTTCCAAATCTGCATGTAATTTCAAACAATGAGTCATAATCAATAAACTATTCCCAGAACTATAGTTAGGAAGGGAATAAAAACAATGTGAAATCACACAGGAAGTAAGGAAATAAGTTTCTAAAGAACTGTAGCCAACATGATATTGGCTACTGATACACATTATTTATCTAAATAACTGGATATGGTGTTTTTTTTTTATTTTTAGTAAGCATAGAGAGTTTTCCAATGGAAGGACTTTTTTTTTTTTTCCCTTCATTTAAGATTTACCTTTTGGGGTGATTTATTTTGCAGCAACTTATTTTGAAAACACAAAATTCTGATTTCAAGTTTTGCCAAAAGAATGTTCTCCCAGAGAAACTGTACTCTTTCAGTGTGGAAGCCACATGAAAAAATCTCTATAGAATCATAGAATCGTTAAGGTTGGAAAAGACCCTTAAGATCATCAATGTTTTCAAAGAGAAAGTAGTTTCTGGAGTGGTTTCTAAGACTTATTTTGTGAATTTGTGCAAGGTGCTTTGAGATCTCAACACTGCAATATGTTTTTTACAGACTGAAGTTTTTTGCATAACTGGAGTAGATTTCTGTGCAAGGCATATGCACAGACTGAGAGGTGACTGTGGTGAAGGTATGAATGGGAGGAAACCTGACCAGAGTATAGGGTAAATCCTGCTGCCTTTGAAGCATGCAGATCTGCTAAAATAAAAGTGACACATGTAGCCTTAGAAATAAAACCAAATCAAATTCAATGCTTGAATGACATCTGTTGGAGATAGGTTGGAATCAGTGAATATTGCCTTTCCTAGTACCTTCTCTGTGAGTGATCTTGGATTTTCTTTGTAATTTCAAAAATCTCAAGGACAGTGCTTTGGATGTGATCTCTTTATATCCTCCATCTTCCATTTTAAGTATGACCAGGATTAATATAACATATGCAAACTAATTCAAAGCTATTGCATTTACCAACACTGAATTTTTATGAAGATAGGGTAGCTTTTTAATAATCCTCCCTGGCTTTTATTTGCCTTCCTTTTTAACATTTCAATGAAAAAAATATTTGTTACCATTTGTTATTTTGCAATTTATTTTTGTAAAAGTCTGTTTGTGTTGCTTTTGGCCAGAGAGTTACTGTAACTTGCTCCAAATTGCCGTCCTCCTGGAGCAATCCATGGAAATGTGTTGCTATTGTGTTAGTACCAAACTATTTCATATCTAGAAGACCGAAATCACAGGGACAAATGCAATATTTTTCTTTGCTTCACTTTTATCTAATGAGCTCTGCTGTTGGGCAATTGGAGATCTTCATTCTAGCCCTCTTACTAGTTCCTGTGTGACTGAGTGTATGAATTCTCAATATTCCCATTTCCCCATCTGTAAAATGGGAAATTTTATACTTTCCAGCTCTATAAAATATATAATGCAATTAATAGGATATTGACAGAGCGGTCTGAGACCTCAGGTGGTAGGCACTATATGTAAACATTTTGACAGTTTTATTATTTCTTCTAGGTTAAAAATAGAAAGGTTTAGGAATTATATTTGGAAAAAGGCTAAGAAAATTTGTGTGGCTGTTGTCAATAGAAGTGTTTTGACCATCTCTCTTACTATTTAAAAAAAAAAATGCCATCTTGACATGGATTTATTTAAAATATAGTCCCCTTTCACATAAACTTTTTAGCAAGCTCCTTGTATTAATAGAAAGCCATTATTTCTTGAAGAAAAGAAATAAAATAAAAAATTAAAATAATTTTTGGGATTTAGAACTAATATTCCTGTAATATTGACCCTTTAAAGTTTAGTACAATACATTACATTAGTTGGGAATAGCAATGGCTAACCCAAAGGATCAGAACTAAGAATAATGTTTCTCACTATTCTTTTCAGCTGACCTTTTGCTTAGCTGTGAGCTAAGGTCATTTTCACTCTTGGCTGGGCTTCCTTGACAGCTAAGATGGCTTCTTTATGAAGATACTGAGATAAACTAAGGTCCTGCATTCATTCACATTGCTAAAACCACTTCATCAAATAGTGCTTCTATATAAAATACTCCTGATCTAATCAAGAAAACATCAAAATCCTGCAAAGTGCCCTTGTTAATCCTGTCATTTACTACCTAGACCATTTTCAAGATGATTTAATTAGCAAAGTGAAAGAACTTACTATTCTTTCAGCATTATTCACACAAGTTAAAATGTGTACTTTGGCCCAAGGTATAAATAACTTGCATATACCTGTAGCAAATACATGCAAATGTAGCACTGACATTTAAAAGCAAAGCTATATCCTTCAGTTAGACATGGCCTGACTTTCTGCCAGTATCACCAGAATCCCAAAGCCACAGTAAGAGGTCTACCTTTGCTAATTTTCAACCAGAGATGCAGTGAAAAAAGAACTGCAATGGAAAGAGCGTGGCAAAAATGTAGTTAAATCTTTAGTTTTTCCAGAACCTAAATTCCTTTCCAATACCAAGATCTCTAAATGTTCCAGAGAAATGGAAAAAGGTAGAGGAGATAAATACTTGCCAAAAAAAACAAAAGGTGCAGGTGTTATTTGCTCTATGCATATATGCTAATCCATAAAATTTAGGTCAGTAAAGGAAAACCAAAAACAGCAACAAGAACCCATGATGCAAGTCTAGTTTAACCCTATTCAATGAAGTGTAGACTTATTGGAGCTAATTGTCAGCATATTCTTTATTACTACTTCATAGTTATAATATCAGAGTGTTCCTAAGGTATAATTAAAGATTTACCTAGATTTATGAGACTTTATCATCACCAACAGGGTTAAAGGATGCCAGGGAGACCCATCTTGTGAGGGTTTTGCTCAGCAATTTCTACAGCAGAAAGGGCATTGCAGAATTACTTCAGTGCTTTAGAAAAGCCTGACTTGTTTGGCACTAATGTAAGGGGCAGTATTAGAAAAGGGACTGTATGTATGTGTCACGCTAACTGTGGGCCTTCTTATCTTTTCTGAAAAGGAGAAAAGAGGGTGGAGGGGAAAGGAATGAGAAGCCGAAAGAATGGGATGGATGTACTCTGAAGAGTGATATTAAATAGGAAATTATAGTTATCATTTATAACAACAACAATAATGATATGCTGGAAGGTTGTCGATGTCCACACAGCCCTCTATTTTATTAACATGGATATCCTTGGCAATGGATCAGCGCTCTTTCACCTGAATTTTATGCAGCCCACACTTTTAAATGTTAACTAAACAGTGCTGAATGCTGTAGGCTTCCAGATGTTACCATATTTATTACATAACCATTCATTGGATGTATTTAGCAAGCATAGACGATAGGATGAGCCTGGAAATCCTGGAAGGGATAAAAACAATCTGTAGACATTATGGTACCTTGCCTTCCAGTTTACTATGTATAGGATCAAGCTGCAAAAGCCAAACCTGACTTTGATTAGTACTTTATTCTTCAAAGTGTTTCTCTGACTTAAACAGGACAGGATGAATGGTCAGAAACCACTTTTAAAGGTTCACAATTTACCTTTTCTTTGCTGCATTTAAGTATACCAAAAACTGACATTAGAAAATAAATGTGATTCCTATATTAATGACAAATTCTTAGAGGAGGGGTTGTATATGTATTTACCTATGCTTTCATACATCGGTCTTGTTAGAAATTACCCACCTCTCCTGTATTCACAGAGTCTATGTCTCTGTGGTAGTTTATAGAGGGCAAAGGATGAAATTTGTACCTGCGTTAAATATAATACTCAATTCTGCATGTGGCCTGGAAACACTAATTGGTTATCTTGCCCTCTAATATTAGTCTTTTGCACTGTGAATCTTTGATCCTCTGGGCAAACATTTCAGTTTCTGTTTGCTAAGGAAAGGTTTCGTTCTATGCATACAGTACATGGGTGCCTGCTTCTTATCACACTCACTGCGACAGTGTAGAAAAGCTAATATTCATTGAACATAAGTTATTTCTTTTACTGCAACTTTCACATCCTATTCCTTCCTTCCTTTGCAAATTCAGAGTTGACGCTGTAATAGAAATTTAAGTCATGTGAAAAGGATCCAAGGCAGAAGAAGAATATCTTCTGCAGGATGGACTACCATTTTGAAAAAGTGAGATAAGGGAGGCCAGAATAATGTAGGAAACAATAAGATTATGTTATTTTGCACTGCTTTCCTGTAAACAGTTTACCTTTAAAACTGCTTTAACTAAAGGACCCTTAGGAATTTGAGCACATAACAGGCTTTTGTAAGACCATTGCAGTTTCACATGCAAACACTTGACTTTTAGAAAATGCAGGGATTTTAAGCTACTCATTCAAGCTATACTTTGTTGATGTTGGCTGGTAAGTACATGATTTCACATTTTCTTTAGCTCCCTGATCATGTAATACTACTCCCTGCGTGCTCCTCTACCCCCCCTCCCCGCACCCCCAGGATTTCCCCCCTACCCCTCTCCTTCTAGAGCAAAGTTTTCTTTGCTCTAGAAAGTTGTCTTTGCTCTGTTTTCTAGAAATAAACTGAGGCACACTATTAGGTAATTATCTGCAAGTTCCTTGCGTTAGTAGCTCTAGCAGTTGAAAGTTAGCAATAACACTTGTTACTGCAAGAAGAGAAAAGACATGGCTAAAATATAAGAATAAATAATATGCAAGAAAATTCAATCACAAATCCAGCTACGCAGCCCGGGACGTATAGGGCCTGAATAGCAGACTTCCTAATCTCTGTCAGTGGTGGATATAGTCAACCAAGCATAATTACATGCAGATCTGGAAGCTGGAGCACATGGTCAGGAGACAAGAGGGTTTAACTTATGACCCAGACTTACCTGGGGACTCTGCTGCCTGTAAAATGGGAAAAATAGTGGTGTTCATCTCTGTGTGAGGAGACATCATTAGTAATTTTGAGGCATGCATATACTCTGGTAATAGATGTCAAAGCAATTTAGCATCCCTTGCAGCAAATGCATCAAAGGCAGAAACCAAAAATGGAAAGCTGAAAAGGTATTCTTGGAATAGCTGCCTCCTTCTCTGAGCTGCAGTGCCCTGCCCCCCATATATTGCAGTGATGCAGGGCTTGTGTGGAGATAAGTAATAATATAATTGAAGACAGTTTATGTTACCCTTAAGTAGAAAGCAGATTTGAAGTCGTATGGACCACCTAATTTTAGTATTCCCTATCTTGTAAGTGCTTAACTTTTATAAAATAAATCATAATCATTCTATTCTATCAAAAATAATCTCTCAATAGTCTTAACATAATTTCCTAGAGATTTTTTTTTTCAGGTGAAGGAAACGAAAAAGTTCTATTCTGTGCAGTCGTAACAGCTCCCATCAGGCATGTGATCTGACTCTGATTTCTCAGGACAGAATTAAACTATTTGAATGACATGTCTTTTTAAGTCACTGGCAGCAGGAAAAGGTCCTTGTCGTGGAAAGGGTGGGCTGTTGCAGCTATGCACTAAGCCAGGGAACCCAGACCAGATTGTGTATGCAAGCTCATGCTCTCTTGGCTGCGTGTGTATCCAACGCTGGAGGAAACTCTTCTGCTGCATGGTGACACAGAGGTGGAGGATGTGTGAGGAAGTCCTATTAAATAAAGGCTTTGCTTCCCTGCAGGAGATGTATGTGCTACTGCTGTGTTGGCTGCAGGGTGACTTGGCCTTTTAAAGCATTCATTTTCAATCAGTACTTGGGAATTCTGTGAAACCCCAGCAGACAGCCTGAGAGCAGAAGGGAAACTGCATTTGTGGGAGGGACAGAGTCCTCCATTTCTTTCCCCCTGCACTGAAGAAATGGTGGACGAACTTCCTTAGCTGCAGCAATTTCTTCATGTCATGCTTTGAAAGCTCGATGGAAACAAGAGGTTTGTAAGAATTTCTCAAATGTAAGGGCAAAAGAGTCTTCTAAACTGAAAGGTGGAAATGGAAGAGGAGTTCCTAGCTGCCTCTGATAGGAAAAATCCAAGCCTGTGTCTTAGGAAGAAATCTGCATTTTTAGTGCTTAGACATAAACCAGTAAGTTGTTCTCTTATTTGTATTAGCATGTGTTGTGGGTTTTTTTTTTTGTTGTTGTTTTCTAAATGCTTTTAAAAGCGTACTAAGAAGATGGCTAAATTCCCAAGATGGTCATTCTTACACAATAACAGTTTTGGCCTGTATTACTTAGGAAGCAGAAGTACTTAGACTCTTAAAGGTATCCTCATCCATAATTTGCACTGACTTAATAGATGGTAAGATTTCAATAGGAATTATAGATCTGCATAATGTGACTCCTGCAGTGTAAAAACCCTGCTTGTAAGGTGCTGTTAAGTATAGACAGTGATGGGGATCCTTTAAGATGAAAACCTGTGAGAACAAGGCCTGAGAAGGTTGGGTTTTTTTGGTGTGTGGTTCTTTTTTTTTTCTTTTTAAATACCATTGTGTTGGACAATCTGAAGCCTTTGAGCTTGCTACAGACCCTTATTTTGTTTCTTGTGCTCTGTGTTGTCATATTCGTCTTTTCATGTTAGTATGGGTTAGCATTACGATACATGTTAGTGTGGCCCACCACATGCTTTAGGAAGATCTGTTTTGCTCTCAGCAAGTAAAAGGTTCCTCAGCCCTGATATAATCACTTGAAATCCATGTGAGAAGTACCTTTTAACACTTACAAGTATTCTCTTGGCAATAACACGCCTGAAAGAAGAGGTATACATCAAAACTTAAGCCATGCCATTTCCTTGAGCAAACAGAACTCAAAAAGGACAGCTCTCCAGAAGGATACAGTTACTTCTATCAAGTAATACATTTGTATATTAAGACTTTTCTTTTTGCAGTATAATCAAACTAAACTAAAACTGGTCAATTTTTAGCCTAGTTTCCTATGGAAACAAACCATATGCTGTCACACAGCCTATTTTGTTCTGTAGGTCCCTCCCATGCATAAATTTATTTGAAACTGGGGTTCAGAAATTAACAGATGGGTACTGATTTTGGGGTATTTGTTTCCTATGAGCTCCAGGCAATTAGACAGGTAGAAGAAGAGTATAATAGTCCTCACCTGAGAGAAAAATTTCAGATGATGTTCATAACTTACTAGACAGCAGAGTGTTTATACTGTAGAAAGCCCTTCCAAATATCCTAGCAGAAGCAAAGCCTTGGATGGACCTTGTGTCTCTATAGTTAAGACTCCAGGACACAAAGCTATTGGAGACCTTGTTCTAGAACTACTTGTTTGCTTTGAATTGTGAAATTACGGTTTTCCACAAACTGCCCAATGAACGCTACTAGAAATATAGTTGACATTATATGTTTCTGTGTGAGTGTTTCATAATGATGTGATATTCTTCTCTCTTTGATGTCTAAATCAGCATTTTCCCAAGTAGGGAAGGTCTTTTTGCAGAGGTTATCTGCTACAGCAGGTGTTTCTGGGAAGGGCTCCTAAGAAAAAAGGTGTTTTTGAAGCAGAGGGCTGAATTGCAGACAAAGTGCTGTTTCAACTACCTGCTAACTCTTGCAGACTGGCTCCCCTGGTTCTTCAATTCAGAAATGCAGTGTGCTTCCTTGTGGTCTATTTGCACCACTAAGGGGAATTCAGCCTTTGAATAGAAACCTCTTCTTTAACAGCTCATGAGTGAGAGTGGCAGCTGAAGATAGTTTGGGTCCTTTGAAAATAACCTTTGCAATGAGGAAGCGGTGTAGGAAGTGGCTGCCAAAAGCTGGAATGTAAGGATGAGGGTGAGGAGAGGTCAGTGAGGGGATTTAAAAAGATCATGGCCTGGACAGAGCTGGGGGGTAGGAAAAAATTTTTAACAACTGTATATGTAAATGGTTGTAATAATTAAAACTCTGCTACCAACCACAGTAAAGCATGAGGGCCTGGGCAAGCTGGACTAACCTACTGCTGAAATACTCCATTCCTTAAATGCTGATAAGTGTTTTTAATTCTGTTCTAGCCAGGTTAGTTACAAGCTTGGTGATATCCAGCTGTAGAGGAACACGTGGCCAGTCCTGTCATCTCTCACCTTAATGAGCACTGAAAGCAAATAACTAGAAATTCTACTCAGTGCTCAGCATAGCAGTTCATTATGTAAGTTCTACATATAGTTAAATTAGTAGCTTAGTTGACAAGCTCAACTTATTTTTTTAAATTGCTTAGCTTTATCACTCTATTGAACAGATTGTTCACGTATTTATAGAATACTCTGCTACAGCCAATGTGATCAGCAATTAAGGCAAAAATGGTCAAGTAAAATGACACAATCAAGCGGTTTAAAATGAGTTGACCTCTGCCATCCAACAACCAGAGGGTAAGGCTTGAACCACAAAATTGCCTTTTTTAATTCTTTAAGGAAATTGGGTGCTGGGACTGAAATGTGTTTTGACTGAAGTGTTAGAAAGAAAGAAAAAAGAACTTCGGTTATAAGACCAAGAACTTCGTTACTCTCCATTGTGGTTTATTAGCATGTTGTTGAGTTTCAGTGAGATGACCTTTTGGTAACAGCTGTAAACCTTGAAGAAATTACAGTTGCTGAAGTCCTAAGCCAATGATTTTGCCACCCTGAAGGTGTCACCTTCCTGAAATACAAAGAGTTTAAATTTTGGTTTAAAAGGACAAAGGGATTTAAATTAATGGAAAACAGTCCAATTGAAAGGTCTAGGACTTTGACTCTGGGACTTTTGGCTTCCAAGACTTTAACTGCAACCCTGAAAGTATGGGGAAGCTGAATCTTTATCTGTCCAGCCCTGACTCAGAGGACATGATTCCACAGGGGAAAAAAATAAAAATCAGAGATTTCCTTAGCACAGAGATATTTGTGTATTTGCATTTTATGTGGAGGATAATAATCTCTTGCTTTTGGAACCACAGCTGAAAAGAGAAGTATGAAATACATGAATCATAAGGCAGAAGGCCTAGGTTCAGCCATCCTTTTCTAAAATACTTTAGAATTGTGACCATAACTTCTAAATTGATATTTTTCTTACCTTGCAAAAAACTTGTTTAAATCCACAGTGTGATTTTTGTTCTTTTTAAACACCCCCACTCTCCCCCCAGCCCAACTTCCCTTTCACAAAGATGTGTTATTTGGAAAAGGAATTCTTCATTTACAGTTATTTAATTGACCCCGGTGGACAATTGTGTGGAGGAGAGTCTTGGCCATCAACACCTTGAGTGAACTCCTGTTGGCTCTAAGGAGAGCTGGGAAAGAGATGCAGAGCCAGAAAACAAAAATTTAGGTATTAAAGAATACATGTCCAGAGGAACATCTTGAGAGCAAAAATAGAAAAATCTTCCCAGGAAGAACCTCAACTGAGAAGTTAGTTCTCAGTGATAAAATCTGGGGCTAGAGGGCTCTTGGCTGGTGAGGTTTACTATCACAGGAATCTGCTGACCTGGTGGTTGGGAGGCTCCCACCCTCTTGTAGCGCAGCCTCCAAAAGTCAGTAGTGTTTATAAGCTGCTCTCACTTATGCAAATGGTGAAAATTCCTATGACTTAGAAAGCAGCATTGTACATTTTTGTTGCTAAGCTGGTCAGATATTCCCTCAGTTTGAGAAAGACCTGGGCATTACTGCTGACTTAATATAAAGAACTAGCAATACATAATTTTTGCTGATTAAAAGAAACTTTGGCTGTTTGGGATGAGCTTGTTCTACAAGGTGCATTGCTTTAATTCACAAGGTGGTTCTTCAGACTTTTTGTACCAGTTGTCAGTGTTTAGGTTAAAAGTTCTTGAAAAGTTGTCCAGTACTGTTAGTGCTTCACTCTAACACAGTAGAATTGTTTCCCAGTAACTACAGATCCTATGCTGCTAGGAAATATTTCCAGTGGATTTTGTAATAGAAAGAGTCCACTGGAGATGGGACACACAGATACAGGGACATCTGACATCAGTTTTGGCCAAAGCACCCAGTTCTGTTTTTAACTGCACTGGGCTGTTGCTGGTTAGAGCAAAATCCCTCAGCAAAAAATTATATGCTGCATAGTAGGATGTAAAGTACTCATCTGGACAGTGCTGGTGCATGGCTCTTTCTACTGTGCTCCAGATGCATCCTTAGCAACATCCCCATGCTTGTCTTATTGCCTTGGCTTGCTCTTCTTTCTAGTGGTATTTTGAGGACTACTGGTGGAAATAGATCTTTCCTTGCTTCTCCCTTAGGAAGGCAAGTAAGAAGAGGCATCACACACATTCCTTTGTACTTCTCACAGAAGAATAACTGATTTTATCATTGGGTGTCTTGGTTTACTGCTGAAGCTAATAGCACTGTGTGAATCCTCTGTAGGTCTCTTCAGTGATTACTCCTGCCTGGTATCCAGGGGTCTTTGAAAGGCTTTTTGTGCTGCTTTTTGACACAGGAAATTTGTGAGAGGGAGAACTTTGCTGCCAAGGGGTGGCAGGGCAAATTTAGCTTAGCAGCTCACCTTAATTGATTCTGCTGGTGCCTACCATGCACTAAAACCTCAAATTTGATCTGGTCAGCATGACTATGTGCTGCATAGGTGGTTTGAAGTTGGATTTATCCTGCCATGGGAACTGTCTCCACCAATGAAAGGAACAGCCTGTGAGCCTAGTGGTCTGTGACAGCCTGGAACTCCAAATTGAAACGGGTGTGCTGGCAAGGGCCAAGCAGCTGAATCCTCAGAGCAGCTGATTCTCCTTCTGCTGCCTCTCTTTTTCTCCACATAGTCATTTTGTTGGTTGTGCACAGGTCTACATAGGGAGTAGAAAGCAATATGTCTTCTTCCCTGTTCCCAATTTATTTTTGTTTGACCTGGTAAGCCACCCTCCCCCTCTTATTTTTGTGGCCAGTCAGTTTTGTAAAGCCAGCCATCCTGACTTGCTGTACAAGCAAGATAAAAATTTTAGAAGTGGATGTTCAATGCTGCGATGTGATTTAACTGTACCTGTCTAAACCTCCTAGGCTTGCCATGTCAGTATCAGAATATGACATGTCCTCATCAGAATGGTGTGTGAAGCCTGGGGCACTTCAGGACTGCTGTTTAACCACACTAGAACATCTAGGCTTAAAATGCTGTTTTAATTTTTTGGTTTTTGGTACCCCTGGTCTAGTCCAAGACCAGCATGTAGTTGTTAACTAAATAGGTAATGGTGAAGAATCCAGCCCAAGAAACAGTGGGACTGGTGTATGGATACTTTAAATGAGGCAGGAAGGAGCCCCATGAAAGGCAGATTTTGTACATGTTCACCCATTCTCTGAACGTTCAGGATTGATGGGCAAGTGATGGTGTGCATTCACACTCAGTTTGCTTGTCAGTCCCGTCTACGAAGGCCTGGAAGTCTGAACGTAACAAGTAATGTTCTTTAGTGTCTGTTTTTCCTTTTTACCACTTTTTTTTCAAGCTGGGGAACAACCCCTCTTTTTTCCCTTCTTCTCATCTGTGTGACATTAATCCTAAGCAATCAAGCCACTCCAGTGGTATGAGGCATTATATGCTAGCAAGCTAGGCACTATAGCCTACGGATGGCCCTCTCCTTAGGTGCCCAGCCTTGCTGGGAATAGTGTCACATAGGAACTGCAAAAATGAGTCTGTCATCAGATTTTTGCAGCCAACTTTTATTGCCCAATGACAAGATGTTTCATTTCTGAGCCGATTTGTCTTTCCCTTAACCCTAAACATTTTTAAGACCTTTCTGCAAGACTTGAAGGCCAATCTCATGCCAAAGAGGGATTATTTTAATTTGCTTCTGTCCTCCCCTAAAGTGTCCTTCATTAAAGTCATCTGCCTCAGCAGAGGGTGGGAGAATTGCTTTTGTGTTGGGGCTAAAAAATGATAATTTTTCAAGACTGTTTTAAAACATCAGATGGGAACAGAAGTTCACAAAAAGTATTTCTTTTTTTTTTTTTTTAACAAACTGTTTCATAGCATATGCACCACTTAGTATGGCATATGTTAACTTCAGTGTTTTAATTGATTAGCAAAGTAAATAGATGTATATAATGGGAATAATCTGTCAGTAGCATCATGGGACTCCAGCAAGGTGCATTCTTTCTTAACTTAAGAATGCACTTGTTGGGTAGTTTGGGGTGTTTTGTTGTCCTTGATTTAAAAGAAATTTGATATATTATCTGCTGTATATTTTGCGTTCACCCCTACAAGCTGTACTGTCTGGCAGCATGCAGATGAGAGATGGCTTTACATACTGGGGGGTAGGGGCAGGTGGGGAAGAAAGAAAGGGATTAGGTGGACTACTAAATAGACAGTATGGAATATTGTCAATGTTCCCTGATGACCTTGGGAACAGACCTTGACCGAAAAGAAAATAGACTGTAATTAATAACTCAAAAAGTTCCAGTCAACCAGCCTAGATTGCAAAAGGCTTGGGATGGGGAGGAGAAGTCCCCAAACCTATGTTTTATGTGAAGCAGAGTTTGGATCTGTATCAATCTTTGCATTTATATTAGCCCTTGTTTTTCCAAGTAGGAGAAGCAAACTCTGTACTTTTTGTTACTGAATTTTCTTCAGATTTTTCTTTAAAAGGGCATGTTGCAAAAGCTGACTTCAGTTCCATGAGCTTTCCTATAGGCTGTCATCTGCTGCTTTATCTCAGCAGAGATTTTGGGCTTGGATAGGTTTGTGGGAAGTGAAGGTACCAAAGCACTAAGGTTAAAGCAAGGATTGAGAACTGATACTTGCCCACTTGCATAAACTGAATTTCAGTTTATTAAATGTCTTTGTCATGTGAACTATTGGGCGGTAAAAAACAGGCTGTAGCATGAGAATGTCTCTTGCAGTACTTGAATTGCTCCTATTAACTTTCCTATTAACTCTAACTTCATACTGAATTTTGTAAGTTCATTGGGTTTGAATAATTTGCTTTACTGTGGGGTTTGCTTTACTGTAACTCTGATTTTCATTAGAAAAATTCAGCTCAGACAGCAATGTCAAATGCTCCATTCAAGCTCTAAGCAATCCCATTTCAGTAGGCAATCTTGTGGACTTTGAGACGCTCTGCATGTGGGCCTTTCAAATCTGGGCATAACTCTTAAAACACAACTGTTATTAGTTACTGCTCTACAGTCAGCTTTCCTGAGAGACACAGTCTAAACAACTTCTCTAAAATCAATCATTCTATCGAAAGTATTGCAAAAACATCCATGACAGCCTTAGATTATTTTAGATGTAGTAGATAAGTGCAGTTGTTTTTTAACTTGTACGTGGGATGTAGTTTTTCCACAGTTTTGATAACCTTCATGCACATAGCAGTTAACAGCTGAAAAACATTTTTTTCATTAATGCATATCAGCAAAATACAAAAGCATACATCCAGTAGGACAAAGGCTTTGGGGACCAGGACTTCTTGTTGCTACTCTCTGCATGAAGCTGACCTTGTCTGTATTCTATAATGGAAGTTACTTCATCATCCAGCCTTGGGCCTCTCCTGAGCAAATACTGTCAATCACACTGAATTGTGCCAAAAGGCTTACCAGCCATGTCATGCAGATGACTGTCCACTGTGGACTCAAATGAGACCACCAACCCTTAACCCTAACAGAACTGAGAATTTGTTTTGTTTCAAAGTAGAGACAAGTACACAAGTCTACAGGGTGCTTTTGTTTTTACATTAGCTGTTGGTAAGTTTTCTAGGGATTATATACATTACTAAAAACACAGGGGAAAAAAAAAAGAGGTTTTACTGGTTCTCTATGTACTGTGCAAAAACTAGTCACAACACTTGATATTTAGCTGACATGTAATATAAACTTTACAGAAAATGCCTGTTAATTTTGCTTGGTTATT
Source organism: Phalacrocorax aristotelis (assembly GCF_949628215.1). Taxonomy (NCBI): domain Eukaryota; kingdom Metazoa; phylum Chordata; class Aves; order Suliformes; family Phalacrocoracidae; genus Phalacrocorax; species Phalacrocorax aristotelis. The sequence continues at coordinate 13,471,006 of NC_134283.1, forward strand.
TTGGCTTTATATGTATCTTTGTTTTGCATATTTGGTTTAAAAATATGAGGGATACTTGTTATGAAAGTATGATACCCCAAAAACTTTAAAAGGTACAAAACTTTTCAAAGTTCAAGTTGCAGTGTAGCTAATGGCCCCAGTTTAATGTAGGAAGTTTGCAAAGGTCTCACTGCATAATGTTTTAGTATTTCATTAATTTTTGCAGCAATTGTTCAGACTCAAATTGCCATTTTAACGTTTTCCCTTAACTACCTTCATCAGCCACAGATCATAGGACACTGAGAATCCTGGCTAACAAAGCTAGGAAAAAAGTATTTAGCAGACAATGACCGTAAGCAAATTTCAAAGACCCAGGCCAATTACAAATCATATTCTCACTCATTCAGAATCAAGGCAGTATTTTACGTCTTCCAGGGCCTTTCTGAGCCTCCATTAACATTCCAGATTTGCTGCAGAAAAAACCTCATCTGTTCCCACAGGAAAATACAGATTGATTTCTCAAAGTGTGGCCCATTATCTTCCTTGTTCCCTCAAAGCCACGTTTGGACTACAATCAGTGATGTCTGCTGAGCTAGCTGAGCATTAGTCCTGATGGTCATTTGACCATCCTTCCGTTGTTGTATGGTATAAACATTAGGTTAGCTCATCACTAGGAATCATCATTAGCCTGTGCATCATCTGACCTGGCTTGCTGAAGGATTTAATGTCCTTCACTATTGTATCTTAGCACTATTGCCAAATAGAAGGCCTGGCTGGGACCTTCAGTTTCAAAAGCTTCTACAAAAAAATCAGGGAGAAGATCTAAGCATGGATGTTTCTAAGGCCAAATTTTACTCCTTAAGTTCCAGAGAAGCCGCAGTCCTTTATCCTGAGGTATTATTTTGTATGATGATTTTCCTGGTCAAAATTGGGTTCACCTTACTGCAGTGAAATGTAAAATATAAATTACTATTTTAAGAAAGTAATAACAGAAATGTTGAAAAAACTTCCTATATTGTACTTCTCAGGATCGGTTAGGAGTGTTTTTCACCAGGATCTCCAGCTGCTTTCAAAAGCCACATTTCATAAAACTCTTCTTTTTAAATGCACCAGTTATGAGAATGGAAGATCGTGGCAAAAATGCCCAACCCAACGGAGATGTTGCTGCTCTACATAGAATGGTGTCAGCATATGCTGGTGAAGATGTCAATTTTTTGCAGCATTGTAACAGCTAATAAATCCTAAATCATAAATCCTGACAGTTTCTCAACTCATGAATGTTTTTCCAGTTTTCATGTCACACCTGAGTCCCTTTCTAAATGACTTTTCCTGTGCAGAACTACCAGATTTCTCTATTGAAAGATTTCAATGTAATTAAACTGATTGCTGAAAAAGACATTCTTCTTTTAACAAGGCAATTTACGTATTCAATAACTTTAGACTTCCTTGATGAAAGACAGTTTGAAAGTTTATTTGTATGTTCTTTCACTCAAATGTTTTGAGATTTTCTCATCTTGTTTCCATTAACATGCCAATAAATTAAATCAAAATATATGGCAGTTTCTGTATTTTTCTTATTTAGTAGATAGATTATAGCGAAAGCCTTGATTTGAACTTCAGGAGCTTAAAGGTTGATTTTGATGTCTTTTGACCCCTAAGAAAGCATCATGTGATTTCCCCCCCCCCCCCCCCCCCCCCCCCCCCCCCAAATAGAGTGAATGTACAAAATGAATAATCAAGACAGTGTAATTTAATACTTGGTAGGAATAAACAATACTGAAAGCAATATTAAAATTTAGCAGTTATCAAAGATCCATTTTGGACTTGTACCTCAAGTTTGAGTTTAAAACAGACTTTAACTTGATAATTTTTTTGTATTAAATGCCAACAGGTACATTTCCTGTCACCAATAAACCTTGACTTCTAGTTGTAGGCAAATATATGTAGTAGTACCGTAATGGGATATCCTTTTATCCTTTTTTATGCCAGTTCTGCAGATCTTCTGATCATTTTTGTGCTTATTATGCACAATTTAGTTCTTCCTTGGTTTGCAAATGAGCCACAAAGAGATTGATTTTTTTTACAGATGTTTGCTGTTCAATATTGGTTGATAAATGTTTTAGATGTGGTGCAGAGCCCATAATTAAGGATTTACCTTCCATAGACCAAAACTTCTTAACATAAAACACTTATTAGCTAATACATTCCACAACTGTTGGTAGGTGTACTGCTACTGGTTACTTCCTATATATGTGACGATCACTGAGAAAAAGTTACTGTTTCTGCTTCCCTAGTTCCTTGAGTAAAAGGCTTACATGCAGGAGAAAGGTCTGTAAGCTATTTGCTTGTTACAGGAGATTGAACTTTACTACAAATATATTTTTCTCATGCATATGGATGGCTTGCAGAACTGACATGGGTATGGCTTTTGATTTTCATTTTGAGTGTTCCTCCTGGTTTTATCCTTATGTATAGGAGTAACAGAAGACTCGTGCTTCAGCTCATGAAATTAAAGGAGATTTAAGTGGAGTAAAGGCTTCTTCATAGCCCTTGGCTAAGTGACCCCCTAGAAATGCTTCCTAAATGCAAGATGAAATCATATGAAATCATCTTCCAGTGAAAACATACCAGGTTAGAAGTTAGATACTAATAAATTTTAACAGAAAATTAATAAAATATTATATCCAAGGAACTGAATGAATGCTGCCAAGGAGTCACATGCCATTTTTAAAATTCTTGCAATGAAATGAGAGGGCAAAAATGATAGTTATAGAAGTCCCTTTTCCTCCCTGTTTTACTTGCCTGACCCCTAGTTAGCTATGTCTTCATTAAAAGAACAAAACTCAGAATTTCACACCCATTTAACACCAAGTTAAGTATCACTTAACCCCTTGGTACTGACCAAATGTATCCCCATTAAGCAGAGTTTTTGTTAGTACCATCCCAATTAAACAGCAGTCACAGCTATTCACTAACATTATACCAAATTAGTTTCCTGGGAGGTATCTTAATAAAGCAACCATCCCAATTAAGCCTGTCCTCATTAGATGGAGGATACAGTATTACTATTTTATTGTAATTGAAGATAGGCTCATGGTCCCATTTCATACAGTTTAGCTACAGAATTATTAATAAACAACAGTCTCAACTAATATATTAGTGCTGACTCAGAATATAATAACATTGATCTATTAAATACGGCATTTGCATGTAATCGGTGGCTTCTTGCTGTAGTTCTGAGCCACTGGAAAACAGAAGGATTTTAACTTCTTGTGATGTCCTTGTTCTTCTTTGTTGACATCATCACAATTAGTCTGTACAAAAGAAGTGTTGAAAAACATAGAAATTGCTGACTTAGGCTCCTTGGAGCTTTTGGAGGTGATGACTGTGATAAGCTGGAAATCTTTTGAGCTTATGGTGTTTGCAGTTTCCCAGATGTAATTCAGATACTTTGCTAGCTCTAATTTTTAGCTTTAGCTCCAGTTGTTTTCTAATACAATCCTGAAAGGGTGAATTTGGACAATCTCATCTTGGCCATTTTGAGCACATATGCTAGAACTAAGTCTTTTTGGCTCAGCTGTAGCTTGACTCTAATGAAAATGACAGATAATGCAGAGCGCTCTGTGCCTGCCAAAAAAGAGGATATTTCCCATGAGATAGCACCTGGTGATGCAGAAATAGACACTATAGATTTGTGATTGGCTGGTACTTACCAGTATTCATATCTAGTCAGTATTATCAACCACACAAGATCACATCTTGGATAATAACAGCAACAATGGCATGCATAAAAAATTACTGCAGCAAAAAAGGGAAAAAAATAGATCAATTATGTCAATTATATGGTAGCACTTTTTTCCCCTCACAGTTTCAACACAGAGAAAAGGTGGCATCTATCTCTGATCTAATTATTCACATGCTTATTCATTTTTTTTTCTTTTGCTTTTCTCTTTTTTACACACATAAAGGATCTTCCCTTTTAAAAATACACTGTAGAATCAAACATGCATACATTCTGTATGTGACTTACATTTTAGCAGCTGAATAGTTGGCTACTTGAAAATAAAAAAGCATAAAGAGAGTCTTGTGTTGGCTTTCTCTAAAGGAATATATATTGAGATGACCTTACCTGAGAGCAAAAATGCTATCAGCCAGAAAACTGCCATAAATTAAACTGCTATTTAAGCCCTGAATCTAGGAAAAGGGTCCAAATTTCCAAGGTGCCCCTAATGGGACTCTGTTAGATGATAATGGAGCTTTTCTCTGAGGGTGTACATTCACAAAAAAAAAAAAAAAAACAAACCACAAACACAATGTCAAAGAAAAAATCAGTCTCTTTTTATTAGGAACTGTTGTATACAAACTCCAGGCATTTAAGGAAACTACAGCTGTGCTGAATTTAGCTTACCTAAGGTGAGATAATGAACAAGGTGATCCTGAAAAAGAAATACAAAATCATTAAGCAGATCTGTAAATTTTATAATGAATCATTTCAATTAGATTCAGGCAGCAGCAGATGTTAACTCATTTTGGCACGCCCAAGCTTTGAGGTTCTTAGGCTGAATTACATTTTTTTTTTGGTAGAAACTTGATGAATCTCACATTTAGAACTGTGCATGAAAAAAATGTGTTATGTAAAAACAGAGCAAATGGGCCCTTCATCTGCTGATTAATGGGTCAAGCCTCTCACAAGGGGCTTTTAATGTGAGAAAGTGATAATAGGTTCACAGAGACAACAAGCTGGGGCTTAATGCTGCTGGTGAACCCAACAGTATTTCTGTGGTTTTTCCTGATATTTCCTTACAGTAGTCCAGCTGTGCCACGGAGAAACAGGCATTCCCATGCATAACACAGTCTTCATGTGTTTGCAAACATGGTAAAACATTTGCTGTTTTCAATGGATTTTTTGGGCAGTTGTTGGACAGTTGCATTCATGTGGTATGCTAAGAGGGTTTTTTGTCTGTTAATATAAAAAAGGAATCACATGAAATGTCCACCTACATTTGCACATCGTTTTTAATGTTTGTATTTTAAATGTCCTTGTATTAACCTAAATGGAGACTGTGCCACTACATAGGATTTAATAGCCTTCTCTCTTATCACTTTGCTTTCTGCCTAGGCCACCTGAATGGTCTAAGCTGTCTGATTTTTGTCTTGCTTGTTCTTAACCTTGTCTGCTATCATGAGAAACATAGTATTTGGTTTACACTGAGCAGCTAAGCAGACGTCTCTGTGATGGCACTGTCTGCCTTTGTACTGGAAGGGAATTTCTGCTGGCTCATAGCACTTCCTGAAAGAGCTGTCTCTTTAAGGAGTTATCTCATATTTTCAGAAATTGACTGTGAAAATTCTAAGTAATGGTGTGACATGATCACACTCACTTTCCGTAGTTAATCCTTCACTAGGGGTCAGGCGCTTTCCCTGCTCAATGAGTCATTTGATTGTCATCTACCTTGCACAAAAAAACTACGAAGCCCCAAGCACTGTCTGGTAAGGATGACAGGCAGTCACAGTGCTGAGCTCTGTGCAGGAATAACTGAGTTAGAAAAAACCTGCTGGCACTGTAATAAAGCGTTTAATGGACAGACAGCCTCTTTTACCTTCCTTGGGGTAACACTAAATCCCTTTTTATTGTAGTTTGCACAGATGTTAGTGAGTTATCCATTTCTCTAATCATACTAGAAGTTGGCACATCCATCTTAAGTAAGAAGACCAGCCCACTCTGTTTTTGAGAGTCCTTTTTCTAATAAACTTGTGTCAGTTTCAGGTCAGTTTCACCAATACAAATAAAATTCAAACAAATAAAAAGTATATTGTCTCATGATGAGATGTATGTAATTATGTCCCTTAGGTCTGTTTAAATTTACAGAGGGAGTTACACTGTGTATAACCCTTACTGCAACCTAGATTTTCCTCCTGCTTTAAAAAATAAAACCACCACAATATTTAGCCAATATATTGTAGTTATGTGGTATTCTCAGTTTTGGAGCTGAATGTTCTATATGATTCATTTTACTTTGCAATTATTTGTATATAAATGCATCATTGTGTTCTGCGAACAATATCTCCCCTCCTCCCTCCAATAAATCTTTGTGAATGGAATCCACTTGTTTTGTTTATTTCCTCTACAAAGTGATGCTAACTGGCTCAGTAAATGCAGAATATTTATATTTGTTTCTGTTCTTTTGCATGGTGCTAAAGCAATTGCATCCTCTTGTTGAAGACTTTATTTCCCTTCAAGTGGTTATCCCTAAATGCAACACTTTTATTAATGAAAGGAAATAAAAGCTTTTGTTTGGGGATGAGTGGGGAGAGAGAAAAACCCACAGCCTAGATCGTACACAACAAGGTGCTACATGCTTCAACTTCTAGTATGCTTACAAAGGTCAGCTAAAGTTCAGGAAAGGATAAATGATTGCTACTTTGAGGGGGTCCGTGGTAAGCCTTGTTCTTTTTTGCACTGAGTTGATGGGTTCACAGCGGTAGCTGAATTTTGATAGATTGGCAGACACTGAAAGAAAATGCTAAATCTGCCACAGGGACTCTAACTAACTTCATTTTCTGGGGGGCAAAGGGTAAAAGACAAGGGGACTGTTCAAGGGCAGGACATCGTATGACCTGGTCAATAAAGCTACCAGTGTTGTTTGTTTGGATCCTTGCCTTGTTGTACCTGGCTTCTTAACAAAAGGCCTTGCCAGCAGGGTGGGCTATCAAAATAAACATTAAAGGTTCAGGGGTTGATGCTAGTCCTTTGTGTATGTAAATTTACTGCTCTCTGGGGTCTCACTGTAAATGAGAAGGCCTGTCTCTCTTGTGTTTCCTGGTAAAATACTTTTAATAAATAAATCAAAGACTATGGAACATTAACTATTTCTCACCAAAATGGAAAAGTATGCAGTTATTTTTTTAAAACAGCTCCCATACTTGGCTATAAAAAAGAAAGCCCCTCTCTGCTTCCAAATACCCACTGCAAGTTGCACTGACAATCTTGCAAAACAAAAACCTAACCTCCCAGGTTGGCTGTTGAGTTTTACACTGAGCTGATGTGCTGAATGTATCTGACATTTTATACATGCCTTGAAATAGATAAAACGATTAAGTTGAGGGCCACGTTATGGTAAGGTCAGTTTTACAATGGGGTATGTACAATTTAGGCACCTTTGATATCGGTTAGTACATGCAATTGTAAAGACTTTATTCACAAACTGGATAACTGTGCACACAAACGCTTAATTAAGTGCATTTGTCCGCGCCATTAAGCTGGTTGCATACAGTCATGAAAACTGTATGTTTCTACTTTTTTCTTCTTTTTAATCTTAAGTTTCATTTGTGATCTCCCAACACATTCTAGAATGAATGAAAGCATTTACGGTTTAAGAGAATGGGGAGTTTGAAATGTTTGCAAGGGAACCTGAAACCATGTGAAACCAGCTAATGTTTCAGATTTCATCAAGAACTCAAAACGCATCAGTGATTCCCCAGGTTTGCAAACCATATGGTGAACCTGAGCCTAACGTTCAATGGCCACAGTCTGATTTATAGTTTTCCATGGCAATTGGTCAAAAACTGATTTTTCCCAGGCTACAAAGGAAACTAGACAACCTGAAGTGATTTGACTGAGAGTTGGGTTTCATCTGAAGCCACAGGTCAGAAATTCACTGGAGGTTGGTATTTCCATAGCTTTCCAAACTGTTCGACCATTATATCAGTACACTAAAATTAAAAATGGCTTCTTTACTGGCCAAATATTATTAAAACTGTTGGCTTTGTCTCTTTCTTTATCTTCTAGGACCACTTGGGAAAGAATAGAAAAATCTTACTTTGATTCTGTGGTGGTGGTGGTTAACAAGAGCAGAGCTCGCATAACCTCCAGGAATCAGTCTCTGGACCAGCATGAGTTAATTTAGCTTTGTTTCCATTTCTGGGAACTGGACAGCACATGTTGCAGGGATTTTTTATTTTTAGGTTGGTTTTTGTTTTGTTTTTGTTTTGGGTTTTTTTTTTCCATAAGAAGAAGCAGGTCCCAAAGCACTTTACCTCACCCAAAACACATCTGAGAAAACTTTCTTAAAGTACCACACCTATTTTGAGTTAAGCAACTCAAGTCAGGTCACACAAAAGGCAATATCTGTTTATTGGGATAAACGAGACCTGGAGAGGATTAGAAGGTGAGTCAGACTGCATTCTACAAGAAGGAGATAAATGACTCCACAAGGCTTGAAAATGGGTTGCTTTTCACTATTTCTTCCAAAAAGAGAGCAAGAGGATTCCTGTTTGTGGGGTGGGTTTTTTTTTTTTAGTTTTGGGCTTTTTTTTTTTGTTTGTTTTATTTTAAACCTTTAGTGAGATGTTATATATAATATTGAAGCCAAACACCATACCTAAATGAAACAGGAAAAATGACTTGCTCAGCTGTACATCCTTTTATGCTGCAGGTTCAATTTCTGCTCAAGCTAGTGATTTTAATGAATTTTAGATGGAAATTTTAAATAAATGATATAGGGGGAATTTCAGAAGTTATTGTAATTTGACATATTTTAGTTTATTCTACTTTAAAATTCAGAAACTGGGATGGAGTTGAATTGAACAAGCCATTTGTACAGCCAGTTCAGCTGCTGTATTTACTGATGTTGTTGATGTGTTTTTCTGTTTTCTGTACTGTTGTAATGAGCTATGATCTCCTATCTCAGTTTTAATTTTTTGATCAAGAGGGCACATCAAGATTGCCATATTTAATTAAAACATCTTGTGGATAGGATATAAGCCCTGTCATGTGCAATGTAATCAGATGTTATAGTCTTCCATCATTATAAAATCAGCCTTCTTTAGTGAAAAGTACAATAAATAAGTGATAGGTAGCACTCTGGATTCATCAAAGGCACTGGGTAGTTTTGTCCAGCTGAGCTCTTCACACTGTTGTAACTTAAGGTGTGGTCTTGAAAGATTGCTGGTTTGCAGTATCCCGGAATGCATTTTCATGTCTGTTTCTCCCCCAAATAAGAGCATCTTTCTTATTATAAATACATCAGTGGTTAATTATATGTCTTTGGGGTAGTGTGCGTAGTCTTCCTCCAGGCAGGTGTGAGGAAGGTCTGCCTGAATTGTGAGCTGACTAAGAACAATATGCATGTGAGCCGTGTTGAGTTCAGGTTAAGGTATCTTGTTCAGGATCATTGCTTCACCTGCCTCCATCGTGCAGCCTCTAGGCAAGAAGGAGTGCATGGGAGCTGACTGGGGCTTGCAAAATACCATGCAGACCTGTCTTCAGAGAAGTGGTCAAGCCTCTAAATCATCAACAATTCAGTTATCGCTGTAAGGACAAATATTGCTATTGGAGCAATGCAGGGATGGTTGTGACCTTCAAAGCCTGCTGGAGAAAGTATTTCTGTAAGTGATCATCAGTTAGGGCCCAAGAATATAGGTACTTCTGTGTCTTAAGATGAACCATAGAGTCATGCAAGAGGAGCAAGCAGGTTGCAGACCCCACAGTGTATACACAAAACTACAGAGCTGCTGGCATCTTCTCCTCAAGATGTTCTCAGTGGTACTGAATCTCTTTTTCCTCATGTTCTCCACTTTCGCTCATCCTGAGATTTTCCTTCAAATTACTTTTCTCTGGAAAGAGAAAAGGAGCTGCTGCTTGATAGCATGGCATTCTTAGTTTATTTGGCTTATCTTTAAGCTATCATTCCAGTTTCAGCAGCTTGCAATAAGCATCACTTGCAAATCAGTGATTTTTTCTTATCCTTAGAATTTTATAGACAGTCACAAGGCACTGAGCTTGATATTGCTAAAAGCAGCAGTGGTTTTTGTACAAAGAAACAGATGTTTGGCTCCAGAACGTGGGCACCACATTCTAACAACAGTACTTCCCTAAACACAGGTCCAAAGGTGAGGGTGTCTCTCCTTGCTTCCAGTGTACTAATAGACAAGCATATGCCGAGGTAGTCACATTTTCTGTCTCTATTATACCCAGAGTATTTGTTCATTCCAAGAAGATTCAATACTGAATTATGTGACTCTGGTAAGCTTGACAAAAAGAAAGGTCTTGTGTTTGCTGGGAAGAACAAATATACTGGCTCTCATAGCAATATGAATCCAGCAGGAGAAAAAGGCGTAATAAATTACATTTGAGCCAGTTCAGAGGCAGGAATGTAATGTCTCCCACATTTCCATCATTACTCTGTAACCACTCAGAACTTGAGAGGACTTCCAAAGAGCACCCTCAGGGATGTGGGAGTCCAAAATGTGGGTGTCAGTAATGCATGCTTAAGTCAAATAAGTAGCTTGGCCCTGACCTCGCTTTCAGTTGGCCTTGCTTAGAAACAAAACTCCTGCAAAACAGGAAGATTCTTGCAAATGGGAATAATCTTTAGAATCTTAATCTTCCTGCTACCTCAGCTGCTATTTTACGGGTGTAAGACTTTACATCTGCCATGACTTTTTTTTCTTTCTTTCTTATTTTGTACTTGAAAGGAGGGACGTTTCTTTGAAAATGGAGACCCTTTGTAGCTTTTCATAGTGTAGAACACTATGAAATCTTCAACTGGTCTTGAATCTATCTTTTAAAATGTGATCTTAACGGAGAGAAAGGACAAGGGTTGGGCCAATGGATGAGGCTGCCATCAAACAGTAAATCAAAGGGTCAGCTGAAAATAGATATGGCAAAATGTTGCCGAGTTCTAATTCTCTGTGTGACAGACATTTTTGAGAGTTTTGAATAATAACTGAGGAAAACCTCCATGTTCCCAACCAGGAAATCTAGTCTAAAACTGCTGACTATTTGTGTGCCTAGGCTTGTCCATTGCAATGAGAGCAAAATGTGCAAAATGTTCAAAATACAGCATTGAAACAGATTAACTGTTTGCTCAGTCTGAATCATTATTTCATTATTGCTTACTTAATAGGTGGTTCTTTTGAATAATTTTATATTTAAATCCATTACAATTATAATTTCCTTGGGTACTCACAATCTTTGAGTCAAACTGCTATCCCTTTTGATTGTTCTATTACAAACACTAGAAACATCTTCCTTACAAAAGGCTCTTGACTACATTTGCTCTAGATTGAGTTTAGGATATTGATGGTCTCAAGACATTCAAATGCGTTCAGAAGTTGGTGTTCAAGTAGGCTTTGAGCATCATTTTCCAGCTCATCACAAGCTGTATTTTTATTCTCTGCCCAAATTATTTCCTGTAATTCAACAGAGGCCTTTGTGGAAGGTTTGGAAATAGCTTAGGCAATATTGAGGTCCATTGTTTGAGGACTCTGACCTCAGTTTTTAACCCAGTGGGCCCACTGCTATCTATCACTAGAAAATTCTGTTCTCCCAAACAGAAAAAAAAGTAAGGCTGAGAATTCCTTCCCTGCATTACTGCCAGAGGAGAGACTTCTGTAGCAAATTGACTTGTATCCACAAAAGCAGTGTGGCAAGATACCATATGTGCTAATTGTATGCACTGTTCAAAATATTTTAAATGAACTTGTTCTTACAAAGAAATAAGTTATGAAGTTAACTTTTACGTGTGTGTGAATAATTAAACTATTGTCACTACTCTAAATTATCATCTATTGTTAACTTACATCATTAAATCTTGCTTCTTTGCTAAAGAATAATGAAAAATACACTTAATTAACAGTTATTGCAAGCTTGAGGCCATTGATGACACAGTTCTCAGACTGAATTTCACAAGTATGTTTGTACTTGACTTGAAATTGCTGCTTTATTCTAAAGCCCTGCACAGTGATGTAGGCATAACAAATTTTGTATCACAAGAACGAACTCCCTTAGTAAATTATGTCACTGTTGGTTAAGATTAGGTTGCTACAAGCAAACAACTTGAGTGTTAATTTTTTTTTCCTAGTGCAGAGGGTGGAGTTATGGTTTGAGCCTGCTGTTTTAGTTGCTTTTAGCAAATTTATGAAAGGCTTTTGCTGCATGCCAAATCTGACAAAACCCCACCCCCTTTACCTCGCAGCTTCACTGTGCCAATCTATCAGAAGATTTCGGGGGGCTCTGTAACAGTTCCCTGAGGAAAGTGACTCTGCTTAATTTCCTTGTTGTTTCGATTACAGAGGTGATAGGGTTTTTTTCTTTGGATATTGTTAAAGGGGCTTGCCAGCACTGTAAAGAATGTGCTGCATTCTTCAGATGAAATAAGGCCAATCAGTGGAATAATGAGGAAAGTAATATCTCCCTAGAGAGTCTGATTGGGTTTTCATCAAATCAGCCAACCTTTTCCAGTCATTTACACCAACGTTCACTCCATGCAGGGTGTTATGCTGTCTCAGATTCTTTCCTCCTTTTAAATCCCTTGTGATTATTACTGATAACTAAATAATTGGGATGAGGCAAATTTATGTATATTGTATATGTTCTCCTTTTTAAAATTAATTATTTTGCTCTTAGTTTTTCCCTTATATTTTAAATGACTCTCCTACCCTGGAAGCCATTCCAAAGAAGACAGGGATGTGCAGGAGCTGGAAGATTTATTCCTTTGTAACACTGAATGCCCTTTTATTTTTAATATGTGGGGTAGTCTCCCCTGAATGGAAGGTTACCTACTGCTAAGTCTACAATCCCATGACAAGATGCCCAATTCTTGTTGTTAATTAGAGCTTGACACATTTATTTTTATTTATTCATTAATTTGTCTTTCCAAAATAAACCTCTAAAATGAGCCATTTAATTTATTGGGGACCGAGGAGAACAATAGTTACCATGGTCTTCCCCTATTTCATGTTCTTTTCTCTGTCAAGAACACAGCACTAAATGCAACATCTAACTACTGAAACAGAAACACACACTCTTTCTCTTTCACTCACACAGAATTCAAACTAAGAAAATGGTCATTTCAGGTTTGCACAGAGCTTATGAAGGTGGTTTCTCGCCGTACCCTTGTACATCAATAATCTCTTTCGAAAAATATAAGGATTACACTGTTGGGCCAGATCCTCCCATAGTGTGAACGAGCTTGGTCCTACTGATGCCAGTAGCTGTGCTGACTTAGTTTTCTGAGCATTTCACCCGCATAAGTCCCTTCAGGTACACAGAAACGCATGCAAATTATTGGCTCACCAGGACTACTGTTCATACATCACTAACTAGCCCTTTCCTATGAATGACCGTTGGGTCATTGAATGAGAAATAAGCAGGAGCACAAAAGATGCAGGATACTGCAGAGCTGTGCTATTTAAATGCATTTGTAGACTAAATGTTGCAGTAGCCTATGGCTGGCAGCTACATACATGGCTATGCAGTACCTAAAATAGGGGGATTTTTGGTTTCCTTCTGTGCTGGCTAGTGCTCTGTTCTGAAGCACAGGCTAAAAGAAAGCTGGTATTCTGTCCAAGTTATCTTCCTTCTATGGCTGGCAGATTCAGAGACAGTGTAGCTTCGTTGTACACAAACACATTTATGGCACCTTTGACAAGCTCCTGGACCACATCAGGCATGATCTGATTACATCACTAAAATTAATGTGGTCTTTGGATTTTTTACACAGCAATCTGGGAGGCATTGATTTCCTGCAGTTGTTGGGGGGGACATGTTTAGCATGTGAAAGTTTTCAAAATTAACTGAGTTCCATTCACACCAGTCCTCCCACACTGCTCAGCAAATGATTCAAAGCCTTCAGTGTGATTTCATCTGTGCAGACTCTAATCCACTTACTTAATGAAATACATAATTAACATATTATAATTGCAGTAAAGATGGTTTTGACAGAAATCATTTCCCGTATCTAATACCGTGGTAATTTAATCTGTTCCCCACTCCCTAACACGACCCTCCGTGATTAAGTTTCATAAGAATTTTTTTGATTGATTGATTCATCTGACGTGCCTGGGCCCTGCTAAAGGAGTGTCTGTCAGTTTACAGAGCCACGTGATGTTGTGGCAGATGGTTGTGGAGAGGCTCTTTGCGCTGTCTCCCTGTGTGGTCGTCGTCTTTTTTTTTTTCTTCCTTCTTTTTCCCCTAAATGCCCTGATAATCCAAATACAGCAACCCTGATCCAATAAATCGCTACATGGTTTTATATGCTGTCTTTTAGTTGTGTGTATAGTTATTAAACTGGAGAAGGCAGGATGTGTTGAACTAGGAGGTCTAAATCCTAATGCTGTCATTCACTTCCACAATAAAACAACCCACACAGATACTTTTTATTTTATTTTTCTTTCTGTTTGTTTTCAACACAATCTCTCTTGTCTGTCATTCACTCTCAGGCAGTTACTTGAGTTAAAAGGGCCAGCAAGCCAAGTTATACAGACCTTCTCAGCTAAATATCACTTGTTACTTGCAGGAATATATGGGGAACATAATCAACCACTGGCTTTTCAAGTCAGACTCAAACAGCTGCTCTTTTGATATGGGTCATGACTCATGAGATAATATCCAGCAAAAGGTCTATGGCAAATGATTACTTCCTTTTCATAGACTGAAACCCTATAATTTTTTTAATGCTATCAATCTCCAGGAAACTGTGTCCTAGCCACACTGTGAAAAAAAAAATCCCAAAGTGGAGGGATGCTGGCTGTCTTCCACTGAGACAAACCAAACCATTTGGCAACATAAAGCATCTTCCTCTCACCTTCATTCCTGCCCCTTACACCACTCTGTGTTCCAATATACATTCTTCCATCTCTGGTTTGGTTTTTTTTATGGTAGGGGGTCAACCAATACTTCTCATTCCTGTCCTGCATTTTCTGCTCTGCAAGTGGCTTGCATGAAGCTAGCCAGTTCGCTGGCAGCTCCAGTGAAAAGCAAGTAACTGTGTGTGGGACAGGTGACAGAAGGACAAAGACTTGCCACTGTCAAGGAAACCAGTCATCGTCAGAGCTGAGATTAGAGCTGCTTACTCTAATTAGATGCTCTACTTGCTAAAACAGACCATCCTGTTGCAGGTTTAGGCATTGGTGCCTACAAATGTTGTTATCCACAGCTAGGAAATTCCCTGACACCCTGAGCAGGGGCAGTGGCAACATTTGCTCTTTGCGGCTTGCTTTTGTTTGCAAAATGGCCTGCACAATAAGGTAATTCCATACATGAGAGAGCATGGGGCTTTAGCATGGGTGTTTGGGCCTCCTCCTGGAGCTAGGAAGGAGGGGGACAGACAGGTTGATTTGTGTGATCTGATTTGCCCTGAGACAAGGTGGACATGGATTTTTCAGGGTTTCTATTTTGGAAGATGGCATATTATGGGTGTTTAAACCCTTTTAAGTCCCTCAATTTTCCAGACTTTTAAAAGTCTGTCTCATGATGTAAGACAGCACCACAGCGATATAATGGTAGCAGAAGCTCAAGCCTCTCTTCATAGTACAAAATGCACCAGCACTGCCATCCAAGCAGTGGGGCAATCCCTAGGGTCACATTTTGCTTTGCAGTTGTATCAGTTTGCGACACTGGTTGGTGCCAGGCAGTATGGCACTAGGAGCAGTATTGCAGGCCAATTCCCAGTCTAGTAGTGTGTGGGCTACTGACATTAGTGGTTTATGGCTTATAAGAACTGAGGTATACTGCAGGTACAGAGACCATGATCAGCTTCTGTGTGCTGTCATGCCCCAGCTGCTGGGAATGTTTTGAGTAGCAGTCCCTTGGCTCTGTTGGTCAAAAGGTGGATGATGGTGGGGAAGTTGTGAACAGTGAGCAAATCTTTGCTTCCTGTCAGCCTGAGTCTTAATTTTTTCCTTTCCCATAACTGCAAATAGTCTCAAAGTGTCTGATAGGCAATGGTACTTATGTGTCACAGGGCAGAGACCTTGGTCTTAAAAAAATTGCTGGACACAGTTGCAAATCGCAGTATTCATTCTGTTTTACACCTGGAATGTCCAAGTGGGTGTATTCACTGACAGGGAGGGTAGAGACAGTAGAAAATAACAGAAGATAATTTACTGCCTGTCTTTGCCTTGTTTTATTGTTGCACTTGATAATAAATCAAAGGTGACTCAGGTTCCAGCTGCTGTAATGGTCGTAATGCACCAAAGGGATTGGAGGTAGAGCTGACCCACCTGTCCCACTGCCCCATGTCCTTCTGAACATTAGATCTTGGGCAAGTGCTTCTGACAGAAGCCTCCATTCATGAAAGGCTCAGTCTTTTTCCTAGTACGAGGACACACGAATCATTTTTGATGATGTGAAGCTGCATTTAATTGCATCGTCTTTCATCAACAAAGGTTTGTGGGCTTTTTTTGTTAGATGATGTAAAATGCAGCATATTTATTCATTTCAGCAGTGTTTTTAACACTAATGGGGGTTTAGGTGCCTAATTTCTGTTGATGAGCTGATGCTCATGGTCATGGTTTATTTGCATACCAGTTCTCACTGACTTATATACTACTGGTGTGTTTGCATAAAAACTTATGCCAAGATTATCCTATAGTAGGCTAAGGCTTTCTGTGGTACATCAAAATCTGCCTTCCCTCCTAGTGACAGATTGTAAGTGCACTGATCAACAAAAGCTCTGCTTTTCCCATTGAATTGTGAAACACTTACCTGGGAACAAGTTGAGCACAGAATGTGAGACAAACTAGGAGACATTTATGTAAAAGGAGGAGGAAAGAGATTTTGAAAAAAAATCAATCCAAATAATCAGTTTATTAACACACTGGCTTAAAACCATGAGTGTGGACAATATACCCACCCACCTCAAACCATAGTCAAACCGATACTGAGTTCAAGGAGGCCATGCAAAATGATGCACACCAGCTCCTACATCTGAGTCAGTGAACTCATTGAACTTGACTGAAATTCCTGTCAGAGCATTTTCTTTTTCCTATGAGTGTGAAGGGAGGGGGAGGCTCCTTTGTGAGTGGCAAGTGTACATGAACACCACCACATCAACTGCCAATATGTTATGAGGCCTTGGTAACAATCTGGAGTCTCTGGGGAGCTCTGCTGCAGTTCAAGTGAGTATCAGACAGAGAGAAAACAATTTCTGGTGCCAATAATGCAGCACAGATGAAAAATGTTTTAATATTTGAAGCTGCTTTATGGCAGAAGCAATGACAGTGATGGAGTCAATGTCAGCTTTTTTCCTTTAAATGTCATCTTTCGTCTATGAGTTTTTTCTGCTCTGGAGGCATACAAGCCTGATGCTGACTGTTTGCAACCATTGATCATTGATTTTATTCTAAATGGAAAGCTTGCCAGAAGACTAGAAATTCTGGAATTTATTAGGATTTCTTTAAGAGGCACTTTAGCTCAACAGTTCTCATTACTGTCTTTACAATGTTACTTATTTTTCTTTTTATGTCATATGATTTGTAAAGGGTTAGTACTCAGAGAACAATATACGATTAAACCATTGTGCATGCTGGAGTCGCAAGCTTAGAGGGGAAAAAAGGATTCTAAGGCGGGCTAAGCACATATTCAAGTGTTAAACAACAGCTAATGTCTCTTCAGAACCAAAAGCTCTATTTTGAAATCTGTGGACATGATTTTTATTAAACAGCAGTTTTGATTAAATAAAGTCACTCTTAAATTAATAACTCTTAAATACATATATAAAATGGCTAAACCATCTTTATATTCTGACATTTAGTGCATAAACAACGTACTGTATGTACCAAATGTCAGAATATAATGAAAGTTTGTCCCATTAAACTAATACTACTGATGGACAAAAATGTCTTGGACTCTAATAGCTCTTCAATATATTTATTTACAGTGGCATTATTCTCAAGATGCCAACTACAAGTGGTTTAAGGCTTTATTACACAATAACATTTTACATATTTGTGTGCTTATGTATAAGTGATTATTTTTCATTTGGTTAAAAAGAATCCATTTACAATTATACGGTAGGCTAAATGTTTTCAGTTTGTGATATGTTTCCATTGGCACAAGACTAGTTCAAACAGGTATGTTAGCTCTTGGCTGACATGCCTGACATTCAAGCTTTATTATGGAGTAGTGTACCCAGGGAATGCACATTATAGTGAGTATCAGCCTTGGCCTGCTAAAGGCATCATTCAGCCTAGTTGATTATAGAATTTAGTTCAGAGTTTGTGTCTGAAGATCCATCTACTGAACTCATGCTGTTTATTTGTTTAGTCACAAATATGTTGCAGACCAGACAAAGGGAAAATCATAGTGGAAAACAGACTGGTTGAATAGCAATGACTAGAGAAAAACAAAATCTTGCAGGGTAAAGAGCCAGTAGTAAAGTTTATTGCCACTGTTTAGATAAAACTAATTCTGGCGAACTCTTTAATAAACCATCAAGTGCAGCACTTGAAATGTAAAAGAAAACTTTCCAGAAAATAAAATTACCATCTGCACTATTACCTTAGATACTGTAAATAGAATTTCTGGTGTAGTGGGGTCCATTGTTCCCCATTGATCAAGTTGCTTTTAGTGTTTATAGTAGTGAACTGTCCTGATCTGCAACACCACATATAATACAGCAGTTGTACTGTAACTGGGGTAGAGGAACAGCAGAATAATGTCTGCTTGCCTTAGCACTGTCTATTCTGCACAAGCCATATCCCCACATACTCATTGTCATACTTGTTAACAGGTGTGTTTCTGTGTCTGCAGCAGTGAAGCTCAGGTAATAAAAATGGCATATTTTCTCTTTCTTGTTGGATAACCTATGTTTACTTCTGCATAGATTGCCACCAAAAGGGTTTGTTTAGAGTTGTTCTATACCGAACGATCTATTACTTCTGGCAAGGTTTTAAATATTCTCTGATGAGATCGGAGACTTGGGCTAAGTGCAGTAACTGGGAAATACTGATTACTATCCAGCAGCCATTTCTTGAGAGTACCATTTAAAAGTGTCTTCTACTTGGAATATCTATATCCATAAAGTGCAAGAGCATTTGCATGAACCATTTGTACACTTTTGGGAAGTGAATCTTCAGAGATGCTCCATCAAGCACCCTTACAGATTAAAATCCTAATGAACATTTGCAAAATAACTATGAATTTGCCCTAATAGGAACAGCTGGAAGCTCATCTGACAGTTTTTGTATCTGTTCGTGAACCAGGGAATCCTAAAAAAATATTTAAATATGAAGGGTTGACAGTGTCCTATGCTCCCATGGCATAGAGATCCTCCTTATCATCATTAATTTGTGTTGCAGCAGAATCTAGAGGCTACAGTGGATTTAAGGATCCCGTTGTGCTGCACATACAGATTACAAGAACATATAGATTAGGAATTTAGTTTCAAAAGAATGAGATAGCACAGGCAGAAATGGGAAGTGAATATGATATGTGCTATTGATACCCAAGCTCACACGATTCGGGGGTGGAACTGAGATTTACTGAGTTTTAGTTTAGTGTCTTCCTTAGCAGATTGCTTCATAACCTTCAAGAACCCCATATTTTTCTGCATAGCATTTACTGTTACAGGCTTCTGCTTGGACAAATTATTCGTTATTTACAGGTCTCTCCTTCCATCAGGAAGTGACTGGCAAAGGAAGCCCTTCAAAACTGATCTTTAAATAAAATGAAGTCAAAGTAATCCACAAAGAAAAAATTAGGTTTTTATTCCTTGGTTTGGAAAAGGATTTTAAGGAAAAGCAGACCTAGCTTTCCACCTCTAAGTGGGTTGCTGCTAAGTGGCAGCAGAGGACCACAGAGGCAGTGGTGAGTGTGTTGAGAACAGTGATATTAAAAAGAAAGGAATTTTGGGGGGGAATCCTGAAATTTTCTAGACAAAATAATTTCAGATTAAAATATTGAGCAGTCCAGTAATGATGTTACTCCTTTACACTGGGAATCAGTGACTTTAGCATTCCTGTGCTCAGCAGTCTACAATGCTCTGAATTTATCCATCCTTCTTTACAAATATTCAGCTAACATCAGTGAAAGGAGTCAGTTCCTCCACTGCCTTGCAAGAAACCTCCTACTGCTAATCCATATTCGGAGAACCCCTGAGGGAGCTATCAAGACTGTTCTGAGAGTAAATTACCCACCTAGGAAAGGATTAAGAGGATCCTGGCCTGGCTCAAGATTCCCAGCTAGATCAACACGTGTCAGTGTTTGACAAAGGTTTATGCTGATAGTATATTCAATGTGCTGATGCTCCCAGGACCATTCCTTAGAGACCTCTGAGTTGAGAGACTGAAATGCAGAGGCTTGATTTTGGAGTTGGGGAAAGCAACAGTCACTGGTGACTTCCAGTAGGGTAGCATCAAGTCCCCAATACCCTTTTGAGTGACAACATTATCAGAAATAGAGGGCAGTAGTTAAGGGTACCCTGTGGTGCTTTACACTGCCATGACTTCTGCAGTTTCTGATCTGACAAGAGAAGGGTTGAAGCTGCAAGGCAGCCTCCTTGCTCCTCCAGTGAAGCAAGTATAAGCTGCAATAGCTGACCTCAGCTCAGCTAGGCTGCCTCAGGGTATGGGGACACATTTGCTCCATGGGGTCAGTCAGAATGCTGGTACTATGCCCCACATCATCCTTCTCATTTTCCAGATGACAGAGGGATGGGGGAGTCACCCAGCATTTCACTCCTGATGGCACCAGGCTGGGACACAGCTGTCACAGTCTGCACCTATGTGACTAAAGAGAAAAGTTCAGCTGCCAAGATGTTCAATCTAGAACTCCTCATAAAAAAAGAGGAGTTATTAGACGATATATCTTTAATAAATGGCCTATGTACTATGACATAATTTAATTTAGTGCTCAGAATGTATTATGGCCGCCATAACAGTTTTACATTTATAGATTTCATAGTTTTGCTTCTATAAAACAACTACAAGCTGTACCCCTTCCAGCTAATTATAATAAAATGCTTCCATTCACATTTAAAATGTAAACTAAGGGTAGAGGCAGGTGAATGCTGACTCAGATTTATAGTTTCACAGGCTGCTGATATCACCTAGTTTTAGCATCCCCTGCCTTCTGGGGTCAGGTCCTGGGGGAGACCTGCCAGGTGGGGACCGTGCCCATTGCTAGGAGATCCTAAGGTTACTGCTGAGGGACCGTGTTTGTGGGGATGGTTGAAAGGATATTGATAAAATGAAAGAAGTTGAGAGCAGATACTCATTTAGGCTGACCTGGAAAAAAAAGAGAACAAGACCCAAGTATGATAGGACTCATTGGAAAGAGGAGAGGAAATCAGCTGTAAGAGATGCAGATTGAATGAGCAGGATGCAGGGGAATGAAGCTTTGGAACTTAGATGACAGGTTCAAAAAGCATGTGTGTATCTGAGGAAATACAAAACAAGGTGAGAGAACAACAGATGTGTTACAATGGGATTAATTTTCCTATCACGGTGTAATGCATTTATTCAAGAGCTGTTTGTGTACAGAAGACCTGCTAAAAGCAATGCTTTTTAAATTTTTTTTTAATGAAAACATAAAGTCAAAGATCCCCAATGACTGTGGAACAAGTTAACAAAATCCTTTCTTATTTCAAAATCCCCAAACATAAAATAACCTTGTATCAAGAAAAGCAATAATTTCCCAGTTAACAAAAATAAAACATGATACTTAATGGATTTTCTCTGTTTATTAATTAACAGATAGATTTCCCATGTCTGCACAAATCAGTTAAAAATGAGCTACCATCTACCTTTGCTACCCTATTTGTATAAGCTTTCCCCAACCTGTTTATAAACTCAGCATGCAAGAGTCTCTAAGAAGGAGAGGCCAACAGCAAGGACTTTTGCTCCTGTGGAAATCCTTACTCTGGAACCCACGTTCTCACTACACTAGTGAGGAGTCATTCCTGATTTTTAGTCATGCCCAAGTGCAACAAATGTAAATGTTTTTTGAGCTAGTGGTCCTTCTTGAGCTCAAATTAGTTTGGGGTAGCAGCTTGGTCAAATATTTTTTTTGACCCCTTCCTAAATTTTCTGATTTTGTAAGGGTCTCTTTTTTGAGGAGAAAAAAGTGCTACATTTACATGGATCAGAGGTGACCAGTGTTTGCAACAGCAAACACTGCTGCCACCACAATTCCAACGAGGCAAATGTACATGCGAGTTTCTATTTGCATATACAATAAAAATATTTCTGATTCCCCATCCACGTGGCAGCTCAAGTATATTTGACAACCCAGTTTTTGATGCTTTACAATGTGGCCCCAGTTCTAACAACCTTCTTCTGCAGATGCTGTTTTTGTATGTTTTAATCATGAATCATTCCTTATCTATTAACCAATCATATGTGCTAACTGGATTGCTTGTGAAGACCTCTTATTGTAATTAGCATGCTTCAGATGAAGAGTAAACAAATATTATAACAAACTACTATGACATAAGTTGATTTTCTGTTACTCAATCACTACCATTGTGGATACAGCAAATTTTGAATTAAACATCTCTCCAAGATGTAGTGACCTCAGTCAAGAACATTTTGATTAAACTAAGGGATTGAAACTTTTATTTTTGACAGAGAATGAATAAATCAGCAAAAGGTGAATCTGGTTCAATGAAAAACTTGATCCAGAGAAACAGCCTGGGAAATAATTAAAATTGCGTTGACCAACTGTGCTTAAAAGGAAGAGTAAATATTTTGTCAAGAGATGCTAAAACATAAAGTACTACACTGAATTCAAAGTATTGTTATGGGAAGATAGGCATTTGTCTACGTAGCAATAGCCCTCTGATGAGGAGGTCATGTATTCCACCAGCACCAGACCTCTGTTCTGTCATTCTTGTGTTTGAGTTGGCATATGTGAATGTTGGGGTATTTCATTAACTATATTAGCAATGTTTTGGGAGGTCTAGATATACGGGGGATCTGGCTGATATGGCTGGCGCACTGAGTTTGTGAGCTGCAGTTTGATGGGTCTCCTACTAGTTACTCATCCACAAGTACTGAAGCTGCAATATTTACTATCACCTTTTGTTTTATTGGCAGAATAATAGAACTGGACATCAATCCAGAGCAACAGATTTTATACACATAAAACTGTATGACTAACATACTCAGATCAACCAAATAACATCTGTCTGGCTCCTTTATTTTAAGTTTATACCATGTTTTGAAACACATGCACATGCACACACACATGTATCTCTGGAGATTTAATCAGTCAAATTACCTGTGAAGTAGATTTTGTGTAGAGAATATATTATGAGCTACCAAGAAATAGAAGTTTACTGAAAATATCTATCTGACATTTGTAAAAAAATGTCAAGGTTGAAGTGACTCAAGGATCCAATCTGCAGAAGCTCACTCATACACTAGACAATATCATTTTCATATTCTTTAAACCACTGCACGCAAATCTCCTAATCTTAATAGTACTCTGGAGAGTGTGGAATGGCCAAAACATGAAACAGAATAAACCAAATACACAGAAAACTGTTGCATTTGCATTGGAAAACATTGGCTTCGGTTTGAAAATAATGGAATGACAGTTTGTCCTCTAAACAGCATCCAACCTCCTTAACCTTTAAGTGTCATCTACCTAGACAGCCCTCAATGCTTGTTTTTACAGATGAAAACAGAGCCCATAGGACTTACAATAGATCAGATTACTGGGCTCCATTAACAGCTGGGCTTGTTCCTAAAATAGTAGATCAAAAAACCCAAACCAAATAAAAGAGGCCTGATTTAGAAATGGATTTATTTGGCTACACAGGATAGAGGAAGGGAGAGGAAAAAAAGAGCATAACCTTGGGGAAGGAACAGAAGGCTAACAAAGACGGGCACTTCCCTGAAGCGTGCTGTGGAAATCTTTCCTCAGTTTTGTCCTGGTGTCAGTAAAGAAAATGCAAAACAGGAGGAAGTTCTTCCAAACTCCATTCATGTTCATCCTAGCTCTGTATAGATCAGCAGTTAGACCTCCTGCAGCATATGTGAGAACTTGCATATCTCCTTGTCTTTTCCTGGCCTGCCTCCTTTTCCTCCAGGAAAGCAGCCGGCTATGTGATGATTCCCTGTGGACATCCACCTTTCAGATTTAATGCAGCATAAGAGCAGAATTCGTAATTTTTCCTCAGTTTAGTGAGAGCAAACTTTTTTTTCTGGTTCTCCTTACTACAACTCCACTTACAGGCCAGATCTAATTTCTGATACTTATTGTCTCAACCTCTTTTAAGGCCAAGATTTTCTTTCTAGTCCTTGCAGCTAAATCTCTTTGCCGGGCCATCACAGTTTCATGTCACAAGTACTGCAAGTTCCTCTGTAGCCCGTTTAACCCTCTTCACCCTCCAAGAAATCAAATGACACCAAAAGGAAGGTCTAAAGAGGGGTTTCAAGATGTCATGTCAGAAGAAGTGGCAGTTTCAGTGAGTAAAATGGCAGTACAGAGAAAGGAGGGGTTTTTCTTAGGGTATTTGTCCAGGTTCATTGAAATGGTCGGTGTTGCCCATTGAAATATTTTTTAATCTTCATGGTGGGAAGATGTCTTTTTCTCTTGACAAGATTTGTGAACATGAATGAAAAATTTGACTTTTTCTCCCAGAACTAGTTTCACTGGCTTTGCCTTCCCTTCTCATAGGATGGAGGGCAAAATATAGCAGGAAACAGAGACAATAATATTAAGTGTGCAAAGGAAAAAATGCTATAAATATTTCGGTTGAAACAGCAGAGACATTAAAGATAAAAGTTAAATGAAAAGAAAGGCAGTCAGATGGTTATTATATGTTGCTATAAAATTCAAGAGCTGTTAGAAAAGGTAGATCAGGATTTGCTTTTAAAAAAATGACAAGCCTGTAAGAAAGCAATATTTTTGATTGATGGAGATTTTAATTTCTCTGATATTTATTGGAATGACAGCTATTAGGAATTGAAGCAGTGATAAGGGATTCTCTGAAGCTTGAGGGTATTTGGATAAACACCTCAAATTTGAATGCCTATCAGAAGCTTATTAAAATTATTAAAACCTTGAATTTTTCATTTGGGCTAAAAGTCTTTGGAAAGAGGTTTGATTGGAGAATTTCTTATGAAATTATATAGATTCTATTAGTGATTACTTTTTCCTTCTCTCCTTTTGTGAAGTATGTGCAAGCTGGAATAAGCAGGAACTGCTGATGTGTATACCTGCTTAGATTATAGTGTTAAGGACAAAATTAATGTGGGTAAAACATGTTCCAGAAAATGTGAAGCCTTAGAATTAACAAAAGGTGTTACCTCCCCTAGCAATTCAGGTTTTATTTTTAAGAGATCTAATCTGCACATGTGCTATTTTCCATCTATGGCAACTCTAGGTTTTAGAAAGTTAATTACTTCCTTTGGATATGTAATTGGAAAATGTAGTCCTGAATTATTAACAGTTCTGTTCTGGATTACTGACTTTTCTGTGGTCCAGAATGATCTTCAGAATTGTTGAGCATGTGCAAGCTGAACCAAAGAAAGGAAGAGGCTATCATTGTTTCAGAGACTCGGGCATGTGAAAGCTCCAAGTGTGGTCGTCACATCACAGCTTTCCTCATCTATGTGTCTTTCATTACCCTACTGAGATGAAACATGAACGGCAAAGTTAATAAGATGCCTATTCATCATCTTTCATGCATATTTTCTCTTTTTTAATGTTTTATTTGGTCATTTCCACATTAAAAAGCAAGAGGGTAGAACTCTAGTACTATTTAACTTTGTGACACTGGTCATATGAAGGTAGGATTTTTCTTTCTTTCTTTCCCCCTGCAAATGTCATCCCAGTTACACGATAGTCATGACCATTCATTACCATTAGCTAAACCCGTTCCCTGGGAGATGTGCTAATAAAATATCTAAACTGTACATTGATTAAGTGCATATGTTATGTACTGATGGTTGGATATAAAGCCTAAGCAAAGGTATGTTTGGCAAGAAACATTTGTAATGGGTACTTTGAATTAGTGGGGTGATATAAAAAATTGAATTGGTGTTTCCAAGAGTATTGGAAAAGAATGATGTGAGAAAGCTGTCACTATTTCAGGAATGGCTCAGTCTAGGATGATCAGATCAGGTCACAAACGAAATGTAACTATGCAACAGTAGCACTGTCCTGCTATATGGAACAGAGTTTACACGGCTAAGGATTTTCGAGTAAATGTGGTGAAATGCTAGGGAGTGGATCCTTCCAATATATGTATGTTTTTTGAATCAATGATGCCATAAACTGTTACAGAAAAAAATATTTAAGAATCAAGGAAGTAGTACAGGCAACTGTTGCATGAGTTTTGGAAAGAAATGGAGAGCGAGGGGAGATTTTGGCAGGACGAAAGTGATGCCCTATATTTTAGGTGTAGATAGAAACATAATAGAGTTAGCTGAGAGGTACTGAGAAGAGAAGAGTTAGGCTGAAAAAGTAAGCATTGACAAAAAGGAAGACTCAGTCCAGAGAGTTTCAAATACATATCTACTTTGGAGACATTATTTGCAACATGCTTCAATTCTTTCACATGTGGTTTTCTCTTTGTCAGTTTTTATCCAGTCAGCTCTCTTCTCTGCTGTACCCCTTTACAATTTCTTTCTAACTTTTCCTCCTTCCCAATCTTTTCCTCTTCCATTTAGTCCCTCACTGTGGGACTCAATTCATAAATGCCTGCAGTGAAATGCTTCTGAAATGCTGCACTAGAAGAAGGACAGAGTACATTTACGAAATACTTGCAACAGCTTTCCACTCTTTGTGGTACAGAGCGATTTTCCTCAATGTATTGCATACATATTATACTATTTCGGTCTCTGGGTATTTGGGAAATTTTACTATTTTAATGCTGAGCTCAGAACTGTTGTTTTGAGTTGATTTTATTCTTTCATGTAGCACGAGGATATAGCAAACAATAATTAAGAATGTGAAAAACAAGCTGCAGTGGAGAGTCAATAATCCAAATACTTCTGTATATCACACCTCCAGATCGTTAGCAAATTTTTCTTTGATAACAACATGTTTTCTTTCCCACTGGCAAAATGACATGACATAACCCTTGGCATTTGAGAAGAACATGTTTTTTTTTCAGATGGATTAGTTCAGGTAAGCAGATCTGATTCAAATATTTAACAGATTGTCCATAAATCTGACATTCATGGGAAGCTGTTAATTCTGAAGTGATCCTAAGCACTTCACAAATGCAGAGACTTCAGTTAGTGCATAACTCACCGAAGACTGGAAACTGAGATGGTTGTTTCTGACAAATCTTTCAGTTAGGTGTGCTTCGAACCATCAAAAGAAGAACAAAGAGTCAGCATGTTTCATAAAATGCTCTTCTTATTTATTTTAATTCTTCTTTAAAAATATTTGACACCTTTTTAGATTATTTCTTGGATTTACTTTTTGTTGCTGTCAATCTTGATTCAACAAAATGTTTTTACCAAAACATTTTTAATAATGAAACAATTTCCACAGTAAATTTACATAACCAATGAGTTCTTTCATTGTTTCTTTTTACTACAGTATTTTTTTCTTTTATGTATTTCAGACTAGTGTCTGCTAGTCAGTGTGGACCAAAGAAAGTAGTATAGTTGTAACTGATTGAATTTTTTCATTAAGGCTTGAAGTTAAAACAGTTTACTAGATAATTCTTCATAATTGCAGTGACTGTGTAGTTCTGGGTTAAAACTAGGGACAGCAACACTACAGTGGTTAGACTGTTCCAGCAAAAATTCCACATCAGCTTTGGAGAAGTAAAAGCCAGGCTGTCTGCACAATTATTGTCATTCCTGCCACCCACAAATGTGGTGCGACCCTTAATTTTTCCTGCCCAAGTGACCATCCTTGAAGGAATTTCTTGCTATGTCCACCAGGATACACCTGTTCACTAGTGGAGCAAATAAAGGACCAACCCAAAGCTATATTTTGTTCTGAGATTTAACTGCAAAGAACAGGGCATGGGCGGCATCTCTGCTTGCCTGCCTGTGTGTCAGGCTGGACCAGGAGGAGGTTGCCAGGTGCTGTGAACCTTCTGCAGTGCTGGAGGGTGCGCATACCAATGCCTATCTCTGGGGCTGTGGCACAGGCTGCCCACTGTGCTGCGCTGGGACTTGTGTCTCAATTGCTTCACATCTCAGGCATGCCAAGTAGCCACCAGGGCCCATTCTGAGGTGTACAGAACACTGCATTGGGCCACATAAATATGACCTTCAACAAAGGCTGCCTCGGGGGGTGGGTGGGTGGACCCTCAGCTGTAAGGTCCCTCTAGATGGGTGAGTTCAATCATTTTGGTATTGCTTTTCTGCACTGTTTGGGGACCTATACTCTTCTAAACTCATTGTATCTCCTTCCAAAATGAGTGGCATTTGCTCAGGATGCCAACTGCTTCTTGTGATTAAACAAGTCTTGTAGCAAACTGTGTGTGCACAAGTGCTAGATTAGATGGTGTTCAGCAGCTTTCCCAAATTCTACTTCAAATTTACTAAATGGTCACAATAAGTTTTCCCCAAACTTTCCCATCTTTATTTTAATCTAGGGTCCTAAAAGAAGGCTGGTTGTGCACAGGGTATGGGCTGTCCCACATATTTTGCAGCAGGCATGAGGATAAATTCCTGCTCCTGTTTTTTTAAATAGTTTTAACTTTGATTCTTCTACTGAAGTGACTAGCAGCTTCCTTCATGTTGTCCGAAATAGTGGCATTTTGAAATAATCCAGATATGTGGATGCAGCTAATGAGGAGAGTGAAACAGAAGAAGCAAACTTCAGAGCAAGATTAAAAATATACTATGGAAATAACCTGTCTAGGTTTTGACAGATGAAATTTGAAGACAAATGATTTGTCTTTCAAGCAAAGGCATTTTTAAAAGAAAATTTAAATGGAATGCATGAGGAAGAGTTGTGCTGATCTGAAAAGCAGGATTAACTGACATGATCTTGATTGTAGGGTCATTATACTGCTACCTTGGAAAAAATAAAACAAACAAAAAAGTTAACAGGAGGTCACGGCAGTGGCTTTTAGCAGCTTAGCCCATGGGGGAAAAAATGTAACATACAGAACTGTAGAATGTAGAAATTGCCTGATTGTGGGAGATTTATGGGCTTTGTGGGAAACAGAGGGCTGTGTTGCATTTCTACCACAGTCCTGCCGTCCACAGACCTGGGGGAGGGAGAGTAACCAGAAACAGCCTTCCCCAGAAATGTTTCCTGAAACGAGGGCTGCAGTGAAAACTATCTGGGTCCCTGGTTTGACTTAGCAATCAGATCATATTGGAGCTGTGACATTCCAGTCACTTCTGCAGCAAAAATTTTTGTATGGAGAGAAAAGAAAAGAGAAGTGTTGCTAGACTGATAAAATGTGCTCATCACATTATCTTGTAGCGCTGCTCCGACAGAAAAATGTATAACAATATGTGCAATTTATTGATAAATGTCAGCCTAAATAGTCGAGAGAAGGGGGGGGAGAAGAAAGCTATACATTTCCCACAAGCACCCCCTCAGGCTTGAGCAAATACAATACACGCGATGCAATAAACTAAGATTATGGGACTTCACCGAAGACAAGTGTGGCCTTCACTGTAGGCTAAGTAGGCAGTCACCTCAGCACTATATTTAAAGGGACACTGGAATAACAGACATGGTCATTCTCCAGTACTCCAGTTCAGACCAACTCCTCTATGACTGTTTCAATAACAGTTGTCTTTCTGTCTGATAGGATCTTTCTGTCATTTTTATGTAGAACCTCAGGACTTGCACACCTTCAGTGTTGCTCACATGCATGACTCCTCAGTGTAAGGGTGAGCATTAGTGTGAGCTCAATTTACAACAGAGCTGCTTGCTCCAGTTTCAAGCCCCTTCTGTCTGTGGTTGCTTGCTCTGGACTCTCCACATGGAGCTTGACCCCCTGCAGGCACACAGCTGGCTGCAATCTTACGTACCTAAACCCAAGATGTGTACATGGGCTATGGAGAGCCCCACTGCAGTCAGGGTGAACCATTTTGGCACAAGGCTGCAGACCAAAAAGATTCACTGCAGGGAATGGAGCATTAAGAGATGCTTCAGTCTTTCAGCAATGCATGACAGAAGACAGGCTGAGGGAGTTTTCAGGCAAAGAAAACAGCTGCAGTCTCAGAGTACAAACACCATTTTAATGGTGGGGATGATAGGGTTTATGCTATTATCTTGGTCCTGTTCAATTCTTTCTCGTTGCAAGCTGCATTTCAGTAAGTAACACACAGCGACTGCAATCAGACTCTACCTTCCTGCAGGAAAATGAAATTTTAAGCTGACAAAATGACAACATCTGGCCTAAATGACAATTTGGAGAGGATATTCTAAGCTTACATTGTCAGACCTTTACTATAACACAGACTTTCTCACTGGTGGCACACATAAGCAACAAAATACTAAACAAATAATTTTTTCCGTGTGCATGAGAACTCTTGTCCTGTATGTGAAAGACCCTTCTAAAACCTGCATGAAACTGAAGCACCTCAAAGAGTTAAAAAACCATGCAGTTCTTGGTATTTATAAGGCAGATTTGGAAAGTATCTTAATGAGAACATTTAGCCTTCATTACTTTTAACATTTTGTTTTCAAATAACTACTCATACCTGTGCATGTGAGATCGGGGGTGCTTTATAATGAGACATGCAGTAAATCCCTAAAATAAAAAATTAAAATATAAATAGGTTGTTCTCCTGTACTACTAGAACATAAGAAGGCTTTGTCCATGTAGGCCTGCTAAAATACATGTAAGCTGAGGTACTTGTTTTTGATACTAAGCTGAGTACACAGAGAAGCATAAATCACTTTTTTCCTCTTACTGCTGTTTTCCTCAGTCAGTTTTCCCATAATGCCTTCGCAGGAGCTGACAGTTGGATGCCGCACAAGACCCTGCTGGACAACTGTCAGGTTTGTTGAAGGATATTAAAGGGAACTTGATCATGTGTCAGCTCTCTTCAAAACACACTCACATTGGAAAAGTGATATATCTGTCAAAGCAAGGACTTCAGCATTTGGCAGAACAGGCCATTTTCACAAACAAAACTGTCCAATTACATTAGGGGGCATGAACTTCAGGTGTGTACGCCAGGGACAGAAAGATCTGCAGCCACACATCACAAAGACTGTCTCCTTAAGCCATATGGTTGGATGTGGGCTGCATCTGAAGCATAGTTTCTTTATGCTTCATAGATTAGGAATTAATTTAAAATTATCAGAAGCATAAATTGCTGCTTTGAACTTCTACATGAACTTTTTTTTTTTAATTTATTTCACTGAAGGCTGCCAAGAATTCATTTTAGGAGAGAGAGAGTGGAAAATTTATCAAGTTTGATTAGATGATTAAGAACTAAGCTATGGAACAGACATGCTTCTTTCTTGTTTTGTTTTTTAAATGCTTTTAGGAAGACTAGTGTGAGTTTTGATTAAATAGCATCATTGGTTAGGAAACAAATTGTGCCTGAGAGAATAATAGCAAAGACTTTTTCTTGGAAATATGTTATAGCTGAGTTTAGGTCTTTCCTGGCTCACAGAAAAATGCAGACATTTGGTGGGAGTGAGCTTTCAAGTTAAAACTGCTGGTATCACACACAATATCCTGTGTGTGGGGAACTGTTACATCTAAGTTCAAGAAAACCATCAAGATTCAGTGATGAGGATGGAAACTGTCTTGATCACACTGTTTATGCCAAAATGCTCATTTTTGCGTACAAGAACTTTCAGACTTAATCTGTGTGCGGAGGTAAAACACTGCAGTGTAGTACAGAGTCATATAGTCTTTGACAGGCACAGTTTACAAAGGATGACCTGAGTTTTAGGAGTAGTGTTGAGAGATCCTAAGGTGAATCTAGCTTCTTTAGGTTGTTTAGTATTCTATTAAACAACTGTAAACATTTATGCAACCTTTTTATATAAATTATGTTAAGATTTCAGAATGGAAATGTGAAAAACATGACATTAAGACAAAGTTTCTTATTCCAACTAAGTATCTGCGCTAAATTTTAAGCTGACTTGTGCAATCCAACCAAAGGCTGTTCATTAAAATGGCAGCTCTCAATATTTTTTTTCTTTTTTTTCCCAATTCACAGAAGCAAAATCCCACTTGATTACCAAACTGATTTATTTTGAATGAAAATAGCAATTCTTCTTTCTCCTCCTCTGAGATAGAGAATTCCACTTGGTATCCATTTGGTATTCCATTTGGCATCTTGGTCCATGCACACTGAAGTAGATGAATGGCTCTCTACCTTCTTTCTGAGGCTCTCTGCAAACTCAGAAAAACATTTCTGCAGTTGTAGTACTAATT
Source organism: Phalacrocorax aristotelis (assembly GCF_949628215.1). Taxonomy (NCBI): domain Eukaryota; kingdom Metazoa; phylum Chordata; class Aves; order Suliformes; family Phalacrocoracidae; genus Phalacrocorax; species Phalacrocorax aristotelis. Next base: position 13,503,051 of record NC_134283.1, read on the forward strand.
TTATGTTTTCAAGATTGTTTTTATTCACAGCTAGATATGTCTTTTTTTCTTGTGAGAACTCTGGAAAACAACAGAAGGAACCCTCCCTGTCTCTGCCTAGTCTTTTGTGTCATTGCCTTGAGGGATGTAACCCAGTTTTTGAGAAATAGGCACTATTCTTTGTTATTACATTTGTTTCAAAATCCTCATCTAAAAGTAGCTTAATTTCTGTAGAGCTGACATTATGATTGATAGGAATATCTACATCACAGTCAGTAATCCTTAAGAAGCTAAATACCTAAGTGGAAACAGTTGCAGTGAGGGCTTTTAACTGTATGTCCATGATAGCTGCACAGTAATGTGGTGACATGTCACCATGACAATGATGTGACATGTCACCTCACACAATGACATGTGACAGCCACAGAGTAACTCTGGCACTACAGGATAAATCACAGTTTGTGCGTAACTGTGATCAGCTCTCTGGCTACAGATCCAATTCTGGTACAGACACAACACTTCAGACTTCTAATTAGCTCCAAACCTCTCTTTTTCAAATCAACTGGTCAACTCATAGTTGGGCAGAAAATGATGTTAAGGGGTGGTAGAGGAGGTAAAATGGTGAGATTTGAAGGAGGTGAACTTATTTTTATAGTAACCTTCAGTGTGGGTTTGGTAATGGGCTTTTCTGCTTGCCTGCAACTGGGCATAGGGGAACTCATGGTGCACTGCAGGTAACAAATTACTGGTGGGGACCTACATCTGTTAACTCCTGCCCTCACCCCTCTGCAGGCACGCTAAAGGGGCTGTGAGTGGACTGATCTCCTCTGCCTTCCCAGTTCTCCAGTGGATCACATGAGCTAGTGTGGCTGCAACAATGAAGGGCCATGGGCAGCTCTGTTGCTGGCTGAGGAGCAGGCATAGGAGGCATGGTTTGGTCCTTGCCCTGCAAGAAGCACAGGTATGCTGAGCTTTGGTGGGACTAAGAAGCTGGGCTGTTTCCCAGCCTCACCTCTCTGCACCTCAAAAGTCAGTCTGGTCCTCTGCTACTACCCAAATGAAGCAGCCTTTCCTGTTTGTTTAAAAACATCCTGTTTCTCATCTAAACATGCCATTGTTATGAGGTCTGGGTGACAGTCAGACCTGAAGCAGCAGGTCTGAGCTTTCACAAACTTCCCCATTTTTTAACTCTTCCTTAAAAAAATCCCCTCCCACCTTTCTCACCTGTCATGTGTCCTTCCTATCCCTGTGTTGCCTGTAGTCCTGGAAGATAATATTTATGTGAGACCTTCAGAAGTTTTAGTCTTATGAATGTGATGACTGATTTAAGATTTTTATTCTTTTTTAATGATTGTCCAGTCCCATTCAAGGACTATGTAGCTGGAGTCACATTTGAAGATCTCTATATAAAAGAATGAGCTCTATTATGTTTGCTAAGAGCTAGATCTGAAAGAGATGTATATGTTGTAATGCTGAGCACTGCAAAGCTGGTGCATAAGGGGTCTCTCACTGCGGACCCAGTACCTCATGCATGCAGCCTGCCAGCACAGAGATGCAAGGAGTTAGGAATAATCTCCATGGACAGACACAAACAGTCATGTTCAGCTATAAGCCAGAATTACAGCAGGATTTATTACAGTGCATTTAGTGTCCAAGCTAACATGCTGTGAGTCTCAGCTGCAAGGGTGGGCATAGCAATGGGCTAATTCAGCTTAATAGATTTTAGAAAGGCACTGGCTTTTGCCTGTCTGGCTTGTAGGGTGGGTTCAGCCATTGTATGAATAGTAGCGCTCATCTCTGCAGTAGCCTAGAGTTTCACAAAAATGGGTTTAAAGGCTGCTGTCAGCCTGTTGAAGCTAGTCCACTATCGAAAAGGGATTTCACTCAACAGGAGGTGGAAAGCCAGCCTGGATATGGCACTGTAGCCCACAGCCAAGACAAGGAAAGAAGAGCAGCTCTTCATTCTGATGTACAAAAAACCCCACTTGTCTAATTTTCCGTGTAGTGAAACATTTTCAGTGTACTTCTGCTGTGAAATCTCTACAATGTTGGATAAGGTTGTCTATGGAAATATCAGGGAAAAATATGGATTAGGCTTTGTTCCCATAAGTGTGGCTGTGTTTTAAAACAGAGTACCCCTGTTGCTTCTCACATCAGGCCCAGTGTTTTGGTAATGTACAGGTGTGCTCTGAGACAAACTTTGCAGAACCAGTGAAATGCGGTCTTCAACTTGACCAGGTTTGTACATGGGATAGATGATGAGCTCTGCACTGCTGTCAAGGCACATGCAATTCTGCCTGTACACACACACACACACATATATGTATACAGGTTTTTTTTGGCATCCAAAGGACTTGAAAGTCCAAAAGTGAAGCCCAGCTGAAACAGTGAAGTCAACAAGGTGCCTGAATTCTACCATCTGAATAATTTTTTCTCCAAATTTTCCACTATACCGTTTTAAAATAATTTATTTTATTTGCCAATATAGAACATACTGTATGTATGTATGAATAGCCCCATAAAGTTCTGGTATATATATTTTATTGGCATTTATGACACATATGTTATACTATTTGCTATTCACAAATAACAGAACATACCTAAACTTGGGCTGGTAAACATTTACACCGCTTTTTCTGTTTCCCTTCTCATCTTTCTATCTCTGTAGGAATCAAGACAATAGAGAACTTCACTGCCAGTGCAATTTCAACTTCACAGTAACCTCAGCTGACATAACCATTTGAGATATTCATGGTTATGGCTATGTCAGGCTCTTCACAAGCTTCAGTTAGTGGACTAGCTCCTCCAGTAGACAGATGACTTGCCAGGAAATATAAGGGGATCTTAAATTTTAGTTCTCCCTCTGCTTTGTTCCACCATTTAATCTCTTAATTGGCATGCAGAGTATGTCCATTTATTTAATGAGCTGTGTGGTGACCTACACTGTGTTTTAGTAAAGATCGTGATGCATATGATGCTCAGCTTCTAGCCAGCACTAAAGGCTCACCATGCAAGAGCTCAGCAAGTGCTGAGAGAAGGTGAGAGAAGAAAAAGTAGTAGGACTCTTTAGCAAAATTGAAGTATAAGACTTGCTCTTTTAGTAATGTGAAAAGCCTTAAAGGCCTTTAGATTTACCTGGGTATACCTTAGCTGGGATGTTGTGAGGGGAGAAGCAGGTCTGTCATCTCCGAAAGCTGAAAGTTCAAATCTTTCAGTTCCGCTTCCACCACATTCTGGGATTGCTTTCCAGTATAACTGGTACCTGATGAGTCTTTGCTTCATACCATATCTCCAGCAGAAGTGGACTTTTATTTTTAAAGCAATATGTAGGAATGTCAGAACATGGGGCTCATTTTGGTCTCCTGGTTATAAAGTGGACAGTGGGTTCAAAGCTGGAGGAAGGGGAAGTGTGCAGACAGACAGGCTGTGATGGCCCCACACTGAGGGGAAAAGGGCTTTTATACCTTGTGCTGCGAGGCTGCTGGGCAAGCAGGAAAGTGCTGATGGGTTCAGAGCAGCCCCCACAGAGCACCCAGCAGGTCACTGAGCTGCCTCAGGGCACAGGGGCATTGGGTACTCTGTCCTGGCCTAGGCAGCACTGGCACCCTGGCAGCTCTAGGGTCTTGAAGTGGACTTCTCCCTGTTTGGGCACAAATCCCAGCAGGGAAAACTGTCAGGGATTAATAGTTTTTCTGCATTGCTCTGGCTCTCTCCAGACACAAGGGATCCCAACAAGGGTGTGAAGACTTTTGAACTCCATGTTACATGTACAAACTCTGTGCTTGAAAGCAAAGGGATAACTCAAAGTTTTAGGTGTGAGCATATAAAGCTGGGAAATAGTTACCTCCTAAGATGTAGGTAATCATCATTGCTGTGAAAGCTGAGAAAAATCTGCTTGGTAAGCAAGCACTCTAAAAAAGTCAAAGCATTAAGATGGTTTAATTGGCTTAATTTACTTCCTGTTACTTTAAAATATGCCTCTTTGAGCCTTGACATTACAGCATTTCAAGATGCTCCCTCTCTGATGCTGCATCAAAGCAGTGTTGAAGCAGGAGGGGCTGTAGTTTAAAGTGGCAGCTCTAAAAATTACGGTTCTCCTCTTGCCCTCCTTAACTCCCAGCAGCAAAATCCCAGCCTGATTAGCAGACTGATTTATTTTACATAAAAATAGTAATCTCCCTTTTTGCTCATCTCCTCCCAGTTGGTGAATTCCATTCCTGACATCTGCAATTTCATCTGGATACTGTTCTATTTTTTCTCCACACCCCACCTTCAATGCATATCGAGTTGCAGGGTGCTGTTAAGTATCTGCTATATTTCACTGCAGAAGTGGGTGCATTTGGATGGTGAATTGAATATTTCCTATATATTAATAATCTTCAATATCCTGCTTATATCCTTTGGGGTGAAACACATTATGGGTCACATTTTAAAACAGTTTTGGTGCTTTGCTCAAATCAGGCATTTAAATACTTTAAAAATCTTTCCTTCTGATATGGACTTTTATTTATTATTACCTCATCACAATTTCTAATTAAATTAATTTATTTTATACAGCAGTAAAGGAGAAAGATTAAGACAGTTGGTATGAAGCCTTCTACCCCTCAGTACATTCAAGATGAAGGCCATCTCAGGCATGTGTTGGCATGACCATGGAAGTGTAAAGCCAGGTCTGATGGCAGCAGCCAGAATAGCATACTGTGGGATATTAGTGGAATGGTAAGAGGACAATATTTTCCTCTTTGCATTCCTATGGTTTTAGTGAGTGAGGGAAATTGCTTTGCTGTGCTTCCCATCTTCCAAAGCTCGCTTAGTCAGATTTCAAAGCTTGTGAAAAATATTAGAAGTTTCAAAATGATTTTGAAAAACCTCAGATTTTTGGCTTTTTGAAGAAGTAAGGGAATTTGCTTGCTCCTGTCTTCACAAGCTCTGGATTGTCAGTGCATCCTAGTATCTGTAACTAGGCCCTGTGTGTCTCCAGTCTCTGATGACAGAGATGGCTTTGCAGGGGCCACCCCGCAGGGGCGGGCAGGGAGAAGGCAGGACAAGACAAGCACCGGTTGTGTGCTAGGTGTTGCCAGAGGCTGGGACCTGAGAGTGCCTTATGAAGAGACCATACTTTGCCATGATGATGTTTTCTTGCTCTCCTCCCATAAGTCCAAGTAATTTCCCAAGTTTGTTTATATTAAAGTGTAGCTGGACCTTAGACTAAAGCAGGGCTGAAACCATTTTTCTTGTCCTGGTTTCTAATAAGCTCAGGTGAACTTGCAAAAAGCTCCCTTGAAGACCCTAATGACTGGAAAAGCATCACATTTCATGTTTGCTGAAAAACTCTGTCATCCCCTTGCGATCAAAATGACAAACCTGGCAAACATTTTGGAAAAGAGAGTGAAAAAGATTTCCTTTTCAGAGGATACTTAGAGGTGAAAAGGTAGAGAGCAGCAACTCCTGGAATCACTTCAGTGCAGAGGTGGTGTTTCAGGAACACAGGGTGAGGGATCTGGAGCTGGAGTAGGACTGGTTGCTGGTTGAAATGCTTTGTGCATCCCCAGAGAAAGACATGGGAGAGAGGGAGTGAGAGAAAAAGGGAAAGAGGCATTATATCAAAACCAGGTGATCTTTGTCTAGTATTGAGCTGCAAGTTTTGCTCAGCATTAATCATACTAGAAACCAATTTTCATCCTCCTGTATTACAGATTTCAGGAAAAAGGGCATTTGGAAAGAAGAAAAATGCAAAGAAACTTGACTGAGGTATTTAAAGCTGTATGTAGTGAAAACCAATCATTTCTTCCTTTTCATGTTAAGTCCTAATATAGCAACAACCTGTCGTTCACTAAAATTAATGGCAGGTACATTTAGAACAAATGAGAGGACATCTTTCTTCACCCAGCATGTCCCCAGCCTCTGAAATTCACTACCGCAGCAGGCCATAAGGACTGCTAGTGTAGCTGGAAAAGCTACAGAAGTTTACGTCCAAATACCATCACTTACAGTTATACTTGCTAAAATAAGACTGATCTAACCACAGCTTATGTTCAGTGTCTACAGTGATCTCTGAACTAACTGGGAAAAAATTTGGTCCTGTGGATGCTCCAAGATGGCAGACAGTTTTACTGTTCTCAGATGTTCCTATAGTTTTGTTATTTTTGTGACTTGTTGAGTTTTAATTTTTTATACATCTTTTCCTTTTATAAACCATTTTTTTTTTAAAAGATGCCTGAGATTTGCTGTTAAACTTCCATTTGCTGGGAAGTTTTTGCTTCATGCAGTAAGCAACTGCATGAAAATTGAATATAAGATGGTAAAGATCGATGGGCACAACTGATTGCTGTTCCAAATGAGAATACCAAGCACTGAGAAATCAAATTGATGACCTGCAAAAAATAAGTTCCTATTAAGAAATATCAGGTTGAGAGAAATTCCTGAAAGCAAGGAGACAAGGCAAGATGAACTACTTCTGAGAGTGAATGATGAAGTTATCGGTTATGGGTAATTTTGAATTCCCTTTACAGTCTGTTACAGCACATCAGATCTATGGCTGATCAGAAGAAGACCTGTATGGTGGCCAGGGATGTGTCAGTGCTCGGGTGGTTGGTAAAAATTTGTGTTTGTACTATAGCTCTTCTGCATAGGCGGGTACTGGACATTTACTCATTCTCCGTCCCCAGCTGCACTCCCAGCAAAGGAGTGTCTTTGAGCATGCACAGAAATCATTCTGCATGTTCTTATAGAAAACATTACAATATTATTTTCTTCCATAGTAGTTTAGTTTATGTAGGACATCTGATTGGGGTACTGTACAGTTAAGAGTATTGTTTTATACAAGCTGTCTGAGGTGAGATTATGGGCATGTTTTGGTGCCTGGTTTCAAGAACCTGACCCTGCAGACACTTATTGGCATCAATCTCAAGTATATGAGTAAAGCCACTAAGGTCAATAGGACTTTTTGCATGACTAAGGCTCAAGTAAGAAATTATTTGCAGGGCTGAGACCTCAGCTTGTTCACCCTTTGGTAGACAAGACTCATATCTCCTCTTTATCTTAGGCATGCTATGGGCCTTCTAAAATGCAGACCATGGTCCACATTTTCAAAAATGGGGACTGTGTCAGTGCAAGCGTCACACTCAAGACTTTCTATCTTTGTGTGTTTATGATAATTGTAGGAGCAAAAACCCCAAGGGCTGTGGAGGTAAGTGATCAAACCTGGCTTTCTTTTGTTGCCTCTCTATATTTTTACTTGCCTTTGCTTTTGGTCTACTGCTTGTCCCTCCAGCTGTATCACTACAGCAGAAAGACAGAGGTAAATCAGGCCTTGATGACTTCTGGAGAAGGTGTCTGCATCTGTATTTTGGTCTCAAAAATATCTTAAGAGGAATACAAATTGAAGATACGTTTCTTTACTCTGATATGGATTTTTATTTGATTTTTACTCTATGTTTTAAAAAAAAACTGTCAGTGTATTTGTTCAACTGAGTATATACGATGTTATAATTGTTTTGTTTAGTACTGTAAATATTATGTATGATTAATCTTGTTCATGCTGGAAAGGTATTTGAGTTTCTTACCAGACAGTATATATTTAAGGTTTGCTTTATTTATGTGGAGAAAATTACAAATACTGTAGCTGAGGGAACAGAAAAAACAAGAGCAGTACACTAAAAAATATCTAGGCGGGAAACTGGGGAACAGTGCTGCTCTGCTGTGCTCTGGGTTGGGGTGACACTGCATCGTGGAGGGTCAGAGCTAAAGATTGCTGGCAACTGTCACATCCAACCTGAGATAACAGAGAAACTAGAAGGAGCCAGATGAGCAGGATGTGACCCTAAAGGCTAAGGAGAATAAGCCAGAGAGCCTGGAGGAGGCGTCTTCCCCACAGTTTAAATCTTTTGTAAATAGCTTGTTCCATCACAAGTACTGATATCATGACCCTGAGCTATTGAAGTTGCTGCTTTCAATATATCCTGGAGGCTCCATTAATACTGCCAGATCATTCACACAGGATGACATGATATTCCTTTCCTTTTCTTTTTCTTTTTTTTTTTTTTTTTTTTTTTTTTTGTACTTCCTGAGCAGTGTGCACTTAGGAAAAAAGGAAAAAAAATAAAACAAACCAACTACCCTTCTCCAAGAGTGCATCTACTTAAAATGTAATAATAAATTGCACCCCATTAGGTTTAAAATAAACACAGCTACAGCCCTGCCATACTTTTGGGAAACACCGCTGTTCTATTTTATTTTAATACTGCAGGACTGTTTTGCTCTCACTCCACACCAGCCTCACAAATCACTAGTGCAGTGCTCTCACTAACTTGTCTGTATTATGTTCATTTTCTGGGTGGCAATAAATATTAGAATAAAATAAACTAAAGACTGCTGGCTGGGGCTCTGTTAGCTATCTTTATGGTTTCCACGGCAGCTGAATGACAGCTCAGGCTGGAAGCAAGCAGCCCCTTTTCACCAAGTAAATTTAGCCTTGGGAAGGATGAACATCTTCTAACTCTTGAGCTATGATGGTTGATGCCAGTCAGTAAATCAGTCAGATTTTAATTATCGGACACATGACAGGGAGCAGTGACAGGCGGCAGTCCACTGGAGAGCATTCCTTCAAAGCAGCTTTAAAAACAGAACAGCACTTGAAGAGGAAAACCAAGTGAACAGAACACAGTCACAGCTGAATTGCAGGACATTAATAGCATGATGGAATTCCCTTCCTAATAATTTTAACTGCTTCTTGGCCACAGCCTTCCAGACCAAGTAGATCTAATGCAGCTTTATTTGGAATTTATGTTTTCTTAACCCCCTTTATACAGACCTGTGGTTTTTAATAGAGTTTCACACAGTTACTTGCATAAGCAGCTGTTTGGTGCAAAGACAGCAGTGACAGATTTATAATGCAGCAAAATCTGCTAACTGGATAGGTGAAATTGCATTTCTGACAGTGGCCCCTCTATAAAAATTGGTAACATACCTCATAATGATTTGCGTATGTAAGAAATTGATTATTTATTATATTTTGCCTTTTATGTTAATCCTATGATTAATTCTTAGGTAATTACCTACAAACACCTCCCTGGAAGCCTCTTAGACAATAAAGGCTTGGTGGTTAGTGAAATGTTACGGGAATTTTGCAAAATCTATTTAGAGAATTCTCAGGATATTTAGAAACGCTTTATAGTTTCAGTGTGTATGTGGGGGAAACTGGGGAATTACTAAATATTAGTTAGTTTTGTTTTTTTGGTTTTTTTTAAAAAAGCTATTAAAGAAATCAAACTAATTTTTGGAAATTATCACTGAGCTAATAAAAAGCTTAAGACAAAATGTAATAACAACAACAACAACACTATCAACAACAACAAAGCTCTCAGCTATACAAAATATATTAATGTGCTACCTTTCCAAGTAGGCAGCTTGCCATTATTTGTTAATTGCAATATGTGAAAAAGAAACTGAAGTGTAGCCTTCTGAAGTGTAGAACAGTTTTGCTGTTTCTCTTGCACTGGTTTAAGTTCATTGTTTAGGCTCCCATGCTGAAATCAAGAGGAAGCCTTTAATCCTGCTCAGTCATATGGGATGCTGTACAACCTTTCACACTATAGCCACACTGTCCTGTGTGCACAGGACACCGCACTTGTGGGGCAACCTGCCCCACTCAAACCCGTTCGGTGTACCAACAGGTCACAAGACAACACAATTCAGAGCAGAGCTCAGGCTGCTGAAAATAGATGAAGTTGTGAAAACAAAAATAATGTTTGACTTAATCTCAGTGAAGATCAATAATTTTTCAATGAGTAACCCACAGCCAGATACAAATAAGCCATGCTTTAGTATTGGACCTCCCTTCTTTTATGAAAAGAAATGTCTTTTCTACTGTCACAAAAATCACCCAGCATCTGTAAATGAATCCCATTTCCAATGGGAATCATACAGTTCACTTGAACTCTGATTTATTTTTGCTGTTCTAGGCTAGGCTTTAAAAATAATTTTAATTTAAAGGCTTCCATGGGAAGAGCTTTATAATAGGAATGCAGATTTCCAACAAATACATAGCTGCTCAGCATTGTTGGAGCTTCTTGGTAATCATCTTCACAAAGTTAAAAGCTTCATTTTTATTATTTGTTTTATAAAAAGAAATCTGTAGATTGTCAACTGTTCAGGTTTCCTTGTTTTGTTTTGCTTCTAAAAGGAACAGAGGAAAGGGAAAGTAGCATTCTTTTTTTTTAATGCCTTTATTTTCCAATCAGGTAATTCAAACGTCCTCCCCAGCTGACAGGAACAAAGACTTAACCAGTACCTACCCAAAACAGGCTTGTCAAGTACTTGTCAACTTCTAGTTGTCCATGGTTCTTAAAGTGTGAAACATGAAATTAGTCCTCTTTAAATAAATCATAGGACAAGGGTCGGTGCCTGCTGTGCAGGACACTGTCCTGTGCATTCTGGTTATAAGAGGATAACTTGGCATTCATGGGAGTGCTGTTTTCCCACTCAAAGTCAGTGGAAAAAGACATGAAGTGCAGTAACACACGATAAACCCTTTGTTCTGGCTCTGTACCTGACTTCCAGCTGCTAAACTGCACTGGAAGACAGTTAGAAATACATTAGATACTTCCCAAATGCTCCTTTACCAGGAAAACAATTGCTACAATTGCTGCCATGATGTTTTCTGGCTGTAGATGGGAGGGGATGAAGGTGTGAGTGTTTAGGAAAGGCGAGTCATCCTGCTGATGGTGAATGGGGAGAGACTGTTCCTCACAAAAAACCTGGGAAGTATGGCTCACTTGGAGGGCATTTGTGAACATCTAGGTTTAGTCAGTTTAGGAAAATGATTCATGCCTCGTTTTATGCCATTTGCAAATAAGGATGTATTATTCAAGGCTGATGTTCGTGAAACATAGAGCAGAATCTGGACCTCGTGTGTTAAGTTCACTAGAGTATATTCATCTGGTCATGAGAAGTTGTTCTTTATGTTGTTCAGACGTACAAACCAGGTTATTCTGGTAAGGTGTAATTTCTACAGAAAACAGAGATTTGTAAGTAGACAACAATATATGTCAGTATTTTACTGTCATTATTGAATGTTAGAGGAAATGCATCAAATAATCCATACCCTTTGTGGTTTTCTATTTTTGTGTGAACAAGAGGATGTTATGGCTGCAGACAAAGAAAGAAATAATCTAGCACTGAGTTTGATGTAAAAACACCACCCTCTTTATAAGGCAGCATCTTCTGGCTAGGGGACAAATAACCCAGATAAAAAAATAGCTCTTTAAGAAAGGTGGGAAGGTAATGAAACAACAGAAAACAGATGAACTAGGTCTTTTGCCAGCATAAGTCAACATAGCCTCATTGGGATATAAGAAAGTACAGATATTTTTCTGAGAATCTTGCAGATTTGGGGAAATTAAAAAACAGTGGAACCCAGAGCAGATTCCATATATTATTGGAAGCTCATGACATCCAGACAATACAGCTTTCTTTACCTGGGATTTAATATTAAGGAAAGTTTGTGTTGATTTCTAAGGGAAATAGACTACAGTGAATGGCAAAGTGATATTATTCACTAATACCAGATAAAAGAAAAATTATGTCTTACCAAATGTGACAAACCAAGTCTCTCGTTACAGGCAGTATTTTCACAGTAATATTTTCCTATTCCTGTGGCTTTAGTTGACAGTGAAATACATAATCATATACTTGAATGTTCACAGAACCTGTTTATGATTTGCTGTGCCTGGGTGAAGAGAAGGGTTTCTGGGAGTTTTTCTTCACTTCTTGCAGTATTTTGCACTAGATAAGGAGAGAGAAATATGGAAAAATCTAAGATTAAGCCTCTAATTTAAACTGGAGTGGGCCTAACTGCAAAATTTGAAATACAGTCTGAGATTTCCAGGCAAAGTTTGGTTTAGGAATAGGGTCCAGGAACAATATCTGTATACTGATTTAGATCTGAGCCTCTTTCAGGTATCAATCTGCTTATCGACCTACCTGAATGTGTGCTGGAGAGGGAAGAGGAGATGGTCACAGTTGCGTTGGACTGGACTATTTCCTGTTGCAAAGGGCAGGGTGACAGGCATGCCTGTGACAGGGGGGTCTGATGCTAGTTTTCCTGACCTTGATGCATCACATTGGCCCATGCAAACTGGGCACAAATGCTACCATTTTAATAATAATTTGCAGCCACTTTTTACCACATAAGCAAATGCTCAGGCACATGGCAATGGAGATCAGAACCCCTGCCTAGTTAACAAAATGTTTGCAGTGGCTGTCACTCAGGTTATTCACTTCATCCTTTTCCCTTGCATCTCTGCCCTTTTAAAATATGTTCTTGGGTTTGAAGTGTTTATAAACTTTAATTAACTAAGTCTAATAACAGTATTTGAGAAGTAGAAGCTCTCTTCACCCACCACTAATATGCAGCTGCTCTTTTAATAGTGAACAAGAATGCTGCTGTACAGTTTGGGCAGGAAATAAATACTGTCTTAGGCAGAAAGTGTAGGTAGGCAGAGAGGAGCTGGAAAGTGTCGAGAAGGCTGATGCACAGAGAAAATGTCCAGGACCTCTGGTTTACATCCTGTCTGAAGTCTTGCTCCATTTGCATTAAAGTTCCTCCCTTCATACCATGCTTGGTCATATTGGCCCATAATAGAAACATGAGACCTCCTGAATCACTCTCCCCACTTCCTGCAGCACCCAAGTATTTTTTGGAGGCACTATGTTCAATATAGGCTGGACATGACCCCATTTCAATCTGAATTCTTATAAAGAGTTAAGGCTTTAAAAAATCATCTTGACAGATTAAAAACCAATCAGAGACTAAAACTGGAAATTTCAAGTCTGATTGCAATCCTCAACTACACCAGTTCAAAAAGTTTCTCCTAACTCTAGGCTTATCAAATCAAAGCCTTACTGTTACCAGGATAATCTACCTCACAGTGATGGGAAGGATGAAGTATCTGCAGGGGTACATTTAGTTGGGGGATCTTTTTAACTGATCTGAGTTCAGTTTTGGTGCTTTTGAAAAGTGGACCTCAGCTTTTCTGGTTCTTAATGGGACAAATACCACCCTTGTTAATCCAGACATCAGAAAACTTTTGGGAAGCTTAGATTTAGAGTGTGAACATACAGTTGTGCAGTGGTAATGGCACTTTTCTTTGGCTGGTATCATGACACCTTCAGATGGCAGAACACCACGAAAAATGGCTAGAATTGCAGAATTCTTCTGCCCTCTGCAACCTGTGCACAGTCATACTTCAGTGCAGGAGGAGAAGATGGTGGCACACTTACAGTAGGAAAATAGCCACTCTATTCCATCCAAAAGAGAAGGATTTAAATTTGTCTGTTGCTATTATTAAAGCAAAAACTTTGCAGAAGCAAAAGCAATTTTATGCTGCAGAACTTTAGGTATACCTGAGCATTTAGAGCGCTTCTGAGACAGGAATAGGTACCAGAAGCTGTCTGATATATTTTTGGGTGGCATTAAATTAGATTCACTTGCAAAAAAAAGAAATTATTTGGTAGAGTGTACTATATCAATCAATGGAAAAGAAGTGGTCAGATGGGAAAGTATAATATGATTGGCTTAGGTGAAAGGCCTTTTTTTCCCAATTACAATTAATTTCAGTGGACTTGGGCCTACAAGCCCCTGGCCTTGGGCACTTTTCACACCATAACAGTTGTGGGGAGGGAAAATGCAGAGATGAAATGTACCCATTCAAAACTAGCCCAAAGCTGTTCTAGCAAATAGACAGACTTTTCTCATTTTCATGAAACCATTGAATATATGAATTTCACTGGATTCACTTTCTTGTGCCAAAGAAGTCAACATAGTTCATCCTGGCATGTTCAAAATTGGAAGGATCTGATTGACAGAAGAGGGAGACGGCAGATTCAGAATATTCAAATCTTGCTGTTGCACAGTTCACTGGAATACAAAAGATACACACACAAAGAAATACTGCTGACAGTCCATCTACTGCACTGTACCATATATACTTACTTTACCTCCCCTTAAAAAAAATTTTTGTGTTTTTCTATTTTACTGCTCCATAATTATCTTTTAAACTTCATATTATATTTTTATATTTTAAGCTTGATTCCTCATGCGTAATTTTTTTAAAATTAGAGCCATGCAATTCTCCTCTTCTTTTAGGGAACATACCTATTTTCTCTTCCTGTAAGGGTCTCTCTCACTAAGTTTTAATTTCAGTTTTTGGACTGAGTATGTCCAGAAATAAAACTTACCTCAAATCAAGGGTATTTCTTGAGAAAATGTGGGATTTCAACTTGGACCCAACAGGGAGCAAACATATGAAGCCCCAATAAAGAGCCTTTGACCAAAAAGCACACTTACATTGTGCACTGAAATATGGTATACAGACATCCAAGTTATCCTTAAACAAAATAGGGCATTTTATGGAAGCAGTACCCCAGTGCCCATGGTGATGTGATTCTTTGTACAGGTACTTTACCCTATTTCTCTACAGAATAAATGCCCCAAGACTTTCCACAGTCCAGAGAATGAGCTGAGCCCTCAGAACTCAGCCAAGTATTTTGTGAGACTAGACAAAGCAGTGCCCTTCAAGGCAAGAGAGATGCTTTATATGCATGTTCCCCTGTGACAGTATCAGGCAGCGATACCCCAGAGCACCCTGCATAACTCCAGTCTCTGCAGAGACTCATACTGTGCAACTCAGCTCCCTTCAGTAGTTCATGAAGTAATGGGTCAAACATCTGGCTCCTTTTTGTTCTCTTACCCTATTCTGCAATGCATCTGCTGATGGAGTGTTTTGCTTTGAAACTTTTTAATAGTAATATACAGCTACACTGTTATTCACTTACTGCAGAGATATTGGTGTCAATCCTCAGCTGCTGTAGGATTTCATAGTCAGGGACTGGGAAGATGGTAGGAATAGTCCTTTACTTCTCTTTGTGCAGGTGACATGGAGATCTTCCCCGGGTGCTCCCTTGAGGAGGAAGCCCTGAACTACCCAGGAAGGCCAGCCCAAAAAGGAGGGCAGATAGGAGATGAACGGCTCTCCTCCACTCTCCTATCTGTGTCCAGGAAAATGACTTTCAGGTTCAGGCAGAGAGCTCAATGTGAGTGTGCTTCCAGGAAGTGTGGGGGAACAAATGGATGGGAAATTCCTAGATTTCTGTTAAATCACATGACCTGTTTGGTGTGGGGAAGAAACATTCTTTTTCTTTTTCTCCAGGGGAATGAGAGATCAGTCACAAATTTCATCCCAGTGGAGGCAGTCTAGGCAAACTAAGCTTTAGGAGAACATGTGTATAAATGTTGAGATTCCTCTGTATAGACTTAAGGTTCTTCTCAGCTGATCATACACATTTCCCTAAAACAGGAAGCCATGGTTGGTAAAGCTTGAAGGTATTTTATGAAAGTAGGGTCTCCATTCTTGTATTTCTTAGCTCTGAGGCACTCCCCAAGTAACGTGAGTCATAGCAGTGAGAGTCTTCAAAACTCAGTCCAGCAATCAAACATCATCAGATGATGAATGAATCCTGTCCTGAATGCTGGCTTTGTAAGGAAAGCAGGTGAGTCCCGTCTGGTCCTGAGTTCAGTTACGAACACTTCAAACAGCACTAGCTAATACATCTTCTTATCTCCCACTTTATTTGCTGTTAAACAATCCTTCCTCAGGCTTTCTTGTGTCTGCATAGTCATTCATTTGAACTGCCATTCTCTTTGGCAGGTTGCAGAATTTTCAAATGCAAGTTAAAGTAGATATTTCCCAAAGCAGATAGTGCACATACTTCTGGGAGCTCTTTGTATCACGAACTCTACTAAGGCCTAGCAGCTCTGGTTTGCCATTTGTGTCATTTCAATCTTATGATTAAACATTTTATCCTAACCCATCAAAAAAGCCCTCCTAACAACACTAAATAGAACACTTCACATGAAAACTTTCCTACGAAAGGAAGGTTTCTGGATATGAGACATACAGTAATTAATGCTGCTTGATAGAATCTATAAACGTACACTGTAGCAATGCTATTTGCTTTAAGTACTACTTTAAGCAGCAAAAGGCAATGAATCCCCCTTCCAGTGTCTGATTTTATGTTTAAGAGCTAATGAACTGAATTCTTCGTAAACATTGGCAAAAGATGCAAATGAAGAGACAGATTCTCCAAATGCAAAGGGACACATGAGAAAGCTAATTTTACACAATTGACTCTCTAACCTTTTTGGATCAGTGGAATTAGATGCTGATTAATCTGCCATGATTAGTATTTATTGAAGCTTTTGACACTGCTGCATTGTTTTTCTTTTCCTTTTCTTTTGTGTCTCTGAAAGTTAACAGTTTATAATACATTTAACTGCCAGTCCATCACCCTGACAGGGTCATAGCTTCCCTTTATGGACTTTTAAAATTAATAACAGACAGTTCTATTTTGACATGCCCTTGCTTCTGCTGCAGAACTCTGCTGTTTAATTGTAGGGCTGGCCTCTTGTGGCCAAATGCTCCCAATGTTTAGCAAGGGCTGAAAATATGGATGTTAGGAGAAAAACTGGCAGATGGCTGACAAGGCATTTTTACTCATAACACACCAGTAAAACTTTAACTCAGAAGATTTAGTGCTAGAGCTTTGCAGTCAGCAAGCTGCAGCCATATGCAGATTTTTTTTTCAAACTTCTAAACTGATGGTTTTGCAAAGTGTGCATAAGCAGCCTTTATTGATTATGATGTTAAAAATTGAAAGCGTCAGTATCATTTAGCTTAAGACACTTTTAAAGGAAAAATGAACATTCATTTTCATTATGAATTCCTGATAGGCCAGACACTAGTAAGGTCTATGGTCTTTATTTTTAAAACTAAAGACAGGAATGCTCTTACTATGGTTTTTTTTTCCTAAAAGAAATGATGTAGAGATGAATCAAACAGCACCTAACATATATACAGTAACTGTTGGTTCTTACACATTCACAGACTCCAGATGATGTCCCAACCCATGAAAGTGACTTGTTAGCTGGATATAAAATCACAGACACCGTAAGCCTGGGTGATAGCTTCACAGCTTAACTTTCAGACACAAGTTAGTATTTATAACACTCTCAGTACCTATCTATCACTGCAAAAAGCGTGTTAAATAACTTTAAAGGCCTGACAAACCCACAAAACTAGGAAATGAAGATTTATGGGTGCACAGTCCATGAATTCATTCTATTGTGCCCAGGTGTTACGACACACACAGCAATGACATACGTTTGCTGTAGTTTAACCGTGGAGTGATGCAAGTACATTATCACAGGTACCCTGCAGCGGCCGGGCAACAGTCCCCACCATTTTTTTCATTAAATGCAGCCAAACTTTGTGCTTGGCCACAAAATCTAGTATAAAGTAGCTGGTTACTTACATCCTTTCTGTGTACTTCTGTACCACAAGACATTAATTCACATATATCAGCTAATTATATGTATACTTTATACTAAAAATGTAGAAAATTTTTCCTTAGAAGCTCAGGAAAAACTGATCTTTCTTAATCTTGGCTCAGAAAAGACTAAACCAGATATTTTTTCCGAGGGGCAAATAAAATGAAACAATAGAAAAATACTTTTTCCATAGTCCTGTGAGCCAGTTCTTAGTCCTGAACACAGCCTTGGTACAAAAAAGAACCCCAACGGGTGCATTTTTGAGTGCAGCTGAGCCTCAAATTTGTCTATGTAAAACATTTGTAGGTGAAAGAGGAACAATTATGCATCTAAATATCTTTGCTCAAATGGTGAATGAGTCTACAGTTAGATGGGTGACATGGAGATTGGTGTATCATTTGCTTACACATCTTGCACCCACTGGTGCAGCACTGCCTCCCCTGACAAAGTTTTACCCAAAATCCCTTTTAGGAAGAAACATTGGAAATTTAATTCCCTTAAACCCTCAAGCACTTATATCATAAATCAAATTAATTAAACAGATTTTACATCTATCAGGGCCTCCAAGAGCTCTGACAAATATTTCCCTGCCTGTAAGTCAAAAGGGAAGCTAAATCATAAGGAAAGAGGCCCCCTCACAGCCATTACTGGTCAGAGCACTCTGTCATCTTGGTCACTGCTGTGTGGTTGAATTAGATCATGACTTTTGAAGTAATGGGGCTGGAGACTGTCTAATAACTCAGGGCAGGTCTTCCTTATTTTCCAGTTTTTCCCACCTGGTGGAGGGCTACTGTCAGGCAGCTCCTTCTCTCTCCCTGTGACCTATCCTGGTCTCCTGGGGTCAGCTTCAGTGCTGCCTCCACCCTGGCATAGCTCTCCCATCTCTCCCACAGCAGGAGAGGGCAGTGTCCTGCTACCAGGAGGAGTAGGAGTATGAGCATCCATAGCTGTGATTAATGCATGTATTTTCCTAATTGCACTCCCTGTTTCAGTTCTACTAAGCCTGCCCATTTGGGGAATCTGGTACAGCCACCCCAAAGAGCTGCTCCATCTCTGGGATTGACAGCAGCGAACTCTGCTGATGTCCTGCCAAAAAGGAGAGCGGGGCGAGGAGCCTGCTGCAGACCCACCTCTGCTTCTGGAAGATAGCAGGTGGGGACCTGACCTTCCCCAAGTGCCAAAGTTAGCTTTACAGGATTTTTCTGAGAAGGGTATGTAGCTCTCCTGCCAGGTTTCTGGGAGTCAGATGGTCTATGCTGGAGCCCTCCTGGCCTCCTCACTCCTCCAGCCCCCCAAGGAGATGAAGAGAAGCTCCATTCACCGAGGAGGGCTGAAACCCAGCCCTTTAGTTAGAGGCTGTCATGCAAAGAAGAGTGGGGGAAAGTGGGGTTGTGTGGGATGAAGAAACTCTTTATAAAAAACAATCAGGAAAACCTCCTTTGTGAGACACTGAAATGAAATGGGGACAGTATTTTGAAAACACTTTAGGTTGCAGCAGCAGTGCTGATAGCATCAGCAGATCACCTGACTCCATAATTTCATGTTACCGATTACTGCAATTGAATTGATTACATGATCTAAATCCATGTGTATTACCTGGGCACATGGCCCCTGGTGTTTTGAACACTTATGCATAAAAATTGCTATAATTCTTGTTAATAGTTATTGCAGTTCATCTATCGCTCATCTATAATCTCTTGAAGATATAATAGGAATAATTACCATGAGGCACAATGGGAAAACAGTGTCTAACACCCTGACTGAGGCTGAATCACACCAGAGCCTGCATTAGTTAAGCTTTGACTGAGGAATGTCCCAAAAAATTCAAGTGAGTCAAACGTGCTGAAACCCTGGCTGAGTTTCCTCCTTTATGAAAACTTTCCAAAGATTTATGCTGCTTTTTTGCCATGGAGTTATTTCCTCTGAGGAAGATACTGCAAGGGCAGGAGTTCATTTTGCCAAATAAATATTATCCAATATTCGGGAAGTATTGGCATTTCTGAACCTAAAGCAAAAATATCCATTTAATACCAGGATTCAGGATTTCTTGCTCCCTTAGTACCCTGCCAGCTCCAGGCTGTGGTAAAGGCACTATTGCCAAGGGAATAATAGGGAATAATGAGGTAATGTGCCTGGATGATAAAATTCTGGCTTTCTGGCTGAGATGGCATGCACCTATGTTCATATGAAAAGGCAATGTGGGATCTTTTAGGAGGCTTTCCAGCTTAAAAATATGTATCAAAGAAAAAAATAAAAGAACCAGAAGTTAGGTAGATAAAAATGTCCTCTAACTGCTTATAAACTGAAAGGAAACTCCAGTTGCAGAATACTGGTCCATGCCTAATCCAAAGTCTGCATTAACTAATGCTTGTTGGATGTTGAATTACAACAGAAAGCCTATGTTAATGCATGTGAGAGCCACATGAATATCAAACAAATTCATTACGATCATTGCTATTACAGTGAATACCAAATGAGTTCATAATGATGGACCAATGAAACTGTTACTGATAGATTTTATTTCTGCAACAAATCCTTTGTATAAGGGTCCACTCCTGTAGTATTAATTCTACTATAAGGCTGCATCTGAATATTAGCATCATCAGATAAATTACACCTTTCAATAGCCTGAACTATAGAGTCCAACCCTTTTTTTTTTACCAACAGAACATAATTTTTTTTAAATCTCAATTTGTCCTTAAATTTTGATGACTATTGTAAAGGAGTAACACTTTATTTTAAGTATCCAATCATTAGGAATTCATTTAGTATTCATTGCAATAACACTGATACAATAGAATCGAATTAATAAGAAATTCATTTAGTATTCATATGGATGTGATATGTACTTCTAAGTTTTACTGTAATTCAGCATTAGCTTAGCACTATTTAATGGACGCTTCATTTTAAGTATACTGGTAAAGATGACTTAATTTCTATATTTAGATTATTTTTTTTTTACAAAAAAGCTTAAGGTATATGGCAAATTAATCAGAATATGATGCAAGCATTTCAAACCTGTGCAAGAGCATCAGCTTTATGAAAATGATTAAAAGAAAATCTGAACACCTTTCTTTTTCCTGATCGGTATTGACATATATACAGAACGTGCTAGTTACAGAGGTTGCAATAGTTCTTTGATAGTGTAATGCACACCTGCTGTTTGAAGAACTGATTTTGTATTGGAACTTAAAGTACAGAACAAATTTTTTTTTTATTAGCATGAAGGACTTCTAATGTATGAATGACAATTGTAAGAACAAAGGCAAGTCAAGCTTTCCTCCAGATTATGATCTTCAAAGTCAGAAAAGAGCTACATCCGTGTTCAACTGTTCCATACAGTGTAAGTAAATCAAAGAAATGCCCCTGTTCAGCAAGGGCAAAACCTTATAGATAACCTCTCCTTCCTCTTTCAGCTTACTCCTTACTATCCATTAGCGATGGTTACCAGTGAACTGCAGCCACATCACTGAATCTGACAGAGTTATTCTGAACCCAGAGGGATTATGATGGTTTGCCTATAATTTCTGGACTTCAGCAAACACACAAATGCATTTATGAAGTACCAACTATCCTTTCAGCTAGCTCTTCATTAAAATGTATTTAGATGTCCTTCAAAAAAAAATACCATTTTACAGTGAAACCCAAACTGGCTGATTCCCAGGCTTACAGTTACTTTCCTATCAAGAATTAATGCAATATCATGCACACACCATTACTGAAAAATTCTACGCTGTTTTTTGCCAAGTGTTCCTATATAACAGTTTTATCACAAGTCTGACAGCCGCCATAAAAATTCCAGGCATTCTATATCAACAGCCCTCTTTGTACTAAGTTATTAAACATTAAATTTTTATTCGTCATTTGTATTCTGTTATGCAAAATAAGCTCCTTGATAAGATGTGTCTTCTTAATTGGGCCCTTGATGCTTCTTGGATCGGAGTTGTCAGATTAGCTGGAAGAAGAGGCTCTGCGTTGAGCCAGCTCGCTACCAGGAGACCAATAGCTTTGTAACAACGATATTAAGTTAGAGGGGCCAAATGGAGGGCAGCACTAGGCTCAGGTGAGACTCTACATCTGTGCATGTCTTATGCTCAGGCACTTTTCTCATAGCATCAGCAGGACTGATGGAAATAGATTTGTTTGTTGTTTACAGCATGCAGCTGTGGATGCTGCTGCATGGGAGTTGTATAAGATTGAAGCAAATTTGTACCGAGACTAAAATATTGAGCTTTTCTCCAGTCAGCAGTCTCTGGAATCTTATTGTTGAAAACTTTATCTAGTTGAAACCCTCCCCAGGGTGATTTTCATTTGCAGCTGCCCTGCTCTGTCTCTCACTGCCTGTCCCACTCTGCCTCTGTATCAGCCAGCACAGGAGTAGACTCTGGTGTACGAGGTAGTGGCTGGGCCCGGCAGAAGTAATGACAGCTGTGTCAAGCATTTTGTACACTGGGTTTTTCCAGGAAGTTTTTGGATTCCCACAAATCCCTCTGACAGCTGTCATTACGAGACATCATTATTTTCTTCCCTCTTAGCTACAACCTGAAGAAAGGGCTCAAAATTTAGTGTGGTGCTTGGTGACAAAGGATAATAAGAAATCTCTAAGCACAAGGAGGAAGGAAAAGAAAAACCCTCATGAAAACGTTGGATTTATTATTTTCATAAGGTAGACCAATTCTAACGGAGGTATAGTACATTTCCAGACTGGTGCTAGAAATTTCATTGATTAATGCTTCTGGTATTTATTTGACTGAATTCTTCTGTAATTCTAACATAAAAAAAATATGGGAACACAGCCACTGCCTCATTAGAGCAGCTGGGCCAAGAGAGTGTGAAGGGACTCAGATTTCCAGTTTGCAGGTGGGAAATGGAGGGTAGACGGAATGACCAAAGTTGTACTTGGATGCTGTGGTGGAGCAACACATTGAACTGAAACTTCTCGCATTTCACAAGCTGTCCTAACCACAAGACCTTCCTCTTGTCATAATTGAAGACGGCTTATTTAGTATTTAGCAAAATACTACATCTCAGGTGGTTGTCTGACCTGTTGGACCACATTGCTTTTATTTCCTGAACATTATAAATCCTTTTGTAGTTTTCATTTGGACACTTGGTGATTTTTCAGATTTTGGCACAAAAATGGCTTAGAAATATTGGCATACAATATTATATGGATTGAGTAATCTATTGCTATGGGATTCTTTTGGTCTGATATGTAGGAAAGGTTTAGAGTTTTTAATACTGATTTTTTTCATAAGAAATCTTTTAAATGAGTACAAACCCTAATCCAATGTATTGGTGTATGTTTTCATTTCAGTACACCTGCTGCAATTTAGCTTATGGGTGACACCAAGGAATAGCATTCAAGTCTCAGCTCTTTTACTATCCTTCCTTTGGCCACCGTGATTTTTTTAAAGCACTTCATCTTTATAGAGCGTTTGACTGAAGCTTTGATATCCAGCTGGAGAAAAAACTTCTTTAGAAGAAAGACATAAAAATGAATGCTTTATATTGATCCTATGCATACTCTGTCTAGTTTTGTATAAAGGCCTTCTGCAAATCTCCTTGTGTTTGCTCATAGGCATCCCCTTGCAGGCTATATGGCTACAAGGCTGTTGTGGATCACTGGGTATTGCAGCAGCAAGACTGAGGATATTAGTTTGCACCTAACGTGCCTTGTGCTTTTAGCTGGGACAAGGGTCAAACAGCAGAAGCATGGTGGGGGAAAAAAGCAGCTGTAATGTCCAAAGACATTACAAAGATGTGTGGAGACATCCTTTCTTTGTGTTATATGTGTGAAGGCCTGCTTGCTGTCTTTCAGGCTAAGAACATCTGTTCCTCTTACGGAGACTCAGTATTCGCTTCCTATCCTGTGTTCAAAGACAAGAAAAAGACATGGAGATCCTGCCAAGGAAATAAAAACACTCAGTGGCAATGGGGAAGGTGAAGCTAGTAAAGACACATGTCCCAACATCAGCATCTCACACAACTCAAGGGGAAAGGGAGGAGTCGGTGTTGGCAGTACCCTCTCTATCTCTACAGTCAGCTGCGAAGGGAGGGAGGAAGGGCAGGAAGAAGACATTTCCAGCATTGCTCCACTGATTATTTGGTGTAAAGCTCCTATGTATTTAGAGCATTTTCACTGGAGTAGGAGAGAGCAGCTTGCTCACTCAGTGCCCCTGTGCCTGGGACCTTGCAGGTGTCCCCAGCAGGCAGCACACTGCCTGGCACAGCTGGAGTAGCCCTGTTGACACTGCCCATGCTGCATTTCCTAGACACGACCTCCACACTTCCCAGCAACAGAATTTTAAAGGAGCTTCTGTGCCTAGTTTCCAGATTTCAAACATTGTTCTTCACCTTACAGTATTTAGAAGCTGAACCTGTAGACAACTCCTGCAGTTCAGTCACAGGCATGCACACACTGTGTGTGGTTAGCATCTGTCTGTCCGCCTCTCTCTTCCATCTCAGACTCAGGGTGAAGGACACTTGGCTCGGGGGCTGACAGCTAACTAGATGATGTGCACCAGTGGCAGAAGAGCATCTCAGTGGCAAAACAACATGCCAAAGGTCACACTCCAGCAGGTCGGTGGCAGAGCTAGCCCTGTGCCATCAGTCACAGGACCATCTCAGCTGTCTGGGACTGCATGTTTTCTGCAGCTTTCCCTCAGAGAGAGTTTTTTTAGCTGCCATATAGCTTAGAAACATAAGACTCCTTCCTTGATTCAGAAAGTTCTTCCTCACAGCACTTGAGACAGTTATTGAGCCTTGTTTATAGAAAATTATGAAGATTTCAAAAAAAAGGAAGGGGAGAAAGTCTTTAAATTCTGGGGGGAACCTGCTCTTATCTTTAGAATTAAAGCCTACAATCTTGACTGGCTAAATAGATACCTTACATCTATAATAATTCTTTCAAGACATAGCAGCTAACCCATGTGATTTCAGCAGCCATGGCTCCAGCATCTGGCTGTGTTTTGACGTTTCTAAGATGTAGAGGTATTGTGTGGAATTGTAATGTTTCTGCTCAAACGTCAGTGATAATATTCCTGGCATGCTCAAACAGTGGATATTCCTGTGCCTAGATGCCTCATTATCTGCAGATGCCATAATGAGAATATGAACGCTGTCAATCACTTTGAGACACTTGTAAAAGCAATAACATAGGAAAGCTTTCCTTGATTTTCTCTTACTGCTGTGTGTTGGTTGGCTGGGGAAATCACTGGGATGTGAGGAACTGGGACTTTGTTTGGCCTATTCTTCACAAACTTGAAACTGTCAAGTTGCAAGACGCACTCCATAAATACCTCTAATTCATCTTCCGTTCAGAGGGTGTTAATGACACACAGGGAACTCTCCTGGAGCCTCACAGACAACTGTTACCTGTAAGACAGATTGTGGGGGACTTGCAGTGGCTTATCCCAGATATGACACCACTTAATGCCAGATCGTTCTCAATTATACTATTAAGGTTTATGGACTCTCCCTTTCTGTTTACTTTAAGACTACATAGACAGCTCAGGTTCAAAGCAGAAAAATCATACTTTCCAGCCAAAAAAGTATTAGAAAAACTTGAAGCAAACAGGCTATCCCTGGAAACCTCCTTTTCATCCAGAAGGGCTTTCCCAAGCTAGATGTGTGAAGGTTTTTAATAAGCGTTATGAAATCCCTACAGATGTAGATACAAAACATCTGCAATAGTTGACAGCTTCAAGTTATTTCTGAAAAACATATTCTGTAAGTAAACATCTTACGGTTTCTAATTATCAAAAGGGGAAATAGTTTGACTAGTCTCTCCTTATTTTTTGCTCATTTCAGTTTGACATCCATGGAATATTGGGTAGATAATATTCATCTTCCTTGACTTTGATGTCTAGAAGTTAGACAGTTAAGTCTGAGCTAGTTACCCTTTAAAGTCAGTGGAGTGAAACAGGGCAGTTTGTGCTAAGACAGAGTCTTAGCATTCGTCAAACGAATTGGATTTATAGTCTCTACTGATTATATAAAAAAAGATGTAGCTTAGTGACTAGTGCAGGCTAGATACCTGACTTTACATATTTAATGCTGGGTGAGATTGATTCCATCCACCTTGGCCAAAATACTGCACTGTGCACTTGTGTTTCCTACACATTTGACAAAGAGACCCCAAAGCCAGGGTGGCTCTCCAGGGGTGCTGGCATCGCCGAGGCTAAGCTGCCAGCCTGGAGGCTCACCTGACCCATTCATGCTGCAAGCTGGCCCAGCAGAATCTCCTTTTACTTCAGCAATGCCCAGGTGCCCCTGTAATTTACTGTGTGTGGTGATGTAATGACAACTGTGTTAAACTGGATAGAAGTCTAAATCAGGGGTAGGGAAGCATCTCTGGTTCCCTGAGGAAAGGTCCCTGCATCCTTGACCTAAGCCACTGAATGGGGCCCCAGCCTTTGGGTCTGTTCTGCTTGTGCAGGTGGAGTTGAGGGCCAAAGAGTTTTATAGACAGTGCAATTCTGCATGACCGTTTCTGGAGGCTGCTAATGTATTCCTCTCCTCTCTTTTAATTAATAAATTAATTAATTCAGTGCTGATTTTACATTGCCCTTTTGTGTGTTGGAAGGCATGATAAACAGTAATCATTAATGTGTCAGTGGAAGGCTTAAAATGGCTTAGGATA
This sequence comes from Phalacrocorax aristotelis, assembly GCF_949628215.1. NCBI lineage: Eukaryota > Metazoa > Chordata > Aves > Suliformes > Phalacrocoracidae > Phalacrocorax > Phalacrocorax aristotelis. The sequence goes on from NC_134283.1 coordinate 13,529,060, forward strand.
AGGGCTTTTCACAGCTGCTGGAGAAGATGCCTTGGGTGGCCACAGATGGTGAGGTGACACAGCTGGGTAGCAGAGCAGAGGTGTTGGGCTCTGTTGCTGGACAGGTACCTGACCTGCTGGGCAGCTTCTGGAATATCAGGACTGCCATTGCACCCCTCCTAGCCTGACCACACTTGAACAAATATGTTGAGCTCTTTTTGGCAAATTGGTTGGACTTCCATTCTGGATCTACTTGAACCCGTTTGTATTTTACACCACTTGCTACACAGTTTTGAGCACAACTCCTCCCATTTTATCCTTGCATTTAACATAAACATAATGTAGCATAAAGGTGAACTTGATTTTATCATTTCATCAGGGCTCCACAGAGTGTGTGTTTTCACTGAATTCATTTTACCTGTATAATCTGACATTATAATGGTATTGCCTTCCAGAGGGTCACTGCAGACTTGCACTGAGATCATGTTGTCATTGCAAGCTTGTGTGATAATAAGATTACCATAGGCATGTTTTGAAATCGTAAGATTGCTGTGAGGACATTAAGGCTCTATTCAAGAGTTTGCATCAGTAAGAGTAGCACAAACCAAACTGGAGAAATGTAAGAGTGTTACAAAAAGGAAGACACTAGATATATCTTGCTCATTAAAGGAAACCATTTGTGTTTCTAGAAGGTTTGCAACAGGCATGAAAGTAAATCGTGAAAGCTTGAAAGAAATTAAATATTTATTGCAGGTCAGATTTACATATATACATGAAAGTGCGTACACAAAAGTGCAAATGGAGTTACTATCAGTGCCTTTAGAGGTAAATGCTTCTGTTGATACCTAATTAAACAGCTGCATATTGCACTGTGTTTTATCAGAGCAGTAATGGTGTCTGTCTGCTTGGGCTGTCCAATTGTGTCAGCTTTTTTATCCTTAAGTAAAGATGTCCTGCTACTAGTATTACCACTAAAACAGTGAGTATCCTGGTATGTACACAATCGTATATGATTTCTTGTTTGCAATGTTGGTAACTATTATATGCAGAAGTTCTGATCAAATAGAAAGTGAATGAGCCCATAAAATTAGTGTCATGGAAACAAAGAATTATTACAGTGTACTCAAATTTTAAACAAGTAGTGGGGAGTACTTAATTTCTGCTTATCATTTTTGATGTTGTTTGTGTTCTTTAGGCCTATTTAATTAAAGAAGAGCTTGTGGCTTCTTTTGGGAAAATAAAATAACTCCACCCAGAGAGGTGTGTTGTATTCTATTCTAATTCTGTCAGCTACTTCCTTTTTTTTTCTTTCTTTCTTTTGAATACAGGGCATATTTGCAATGTGATATAGTTTAGCAGTATTATTTAAAATCTGGCTATTAAGCTTACCTACCATTCTGAAAGGTAGGCAAACCTCAGGTCATCCTGAATGCTTGCCCATCCAAACCTTAGTCAGTGACAGATTAGCTTAGCAAAGGGCCTTGCCTGGCCGTCCCAGCTGGTTTCTACCCTCATTTCAAAAGTATATTTTTCTCAAAAGCTCTTCATCTGACAGCTGCGTTGGGGGGCAAATAAAACAGGAAAAAATGCTTGGAAATTTAATTTTTCAATGAAAGCTTTGACAAAGAAAAAAAATTCATTATTAAATCCTGCTCGTCTTCAGCACTATTTTCTGAGTAACTCTTAAAGGAACCTCTAGCTTTTACCACCAATTCCAGCTTGGAAACCACCAATATTTCAGAAAGCTCAAGGGAATTTTCAGCTGGCCCTGAGGAGACTCCAGTTTACATATGGCTGGTGAAAGTGTGTCACCACAACATGAGATACATCTGGGGTGTACATGTACATGAATGGCGAATTAGTGGCTGGAGTTGTGGGACAAAGGCTCAGAGTGGCAGGTGTTTTAAAACCAATGCTGCCAAGGGCTGCAGTCATTAAATCATAGAATAATTTAGGTTAGACAGGACCTCTGGATTTCATCTACGCCAATCCCTTGCTCAAAGTTAGGTTAAACTTGCAAAATACCTCATCACCTTCTTTATTATCTGATCTAATTTCAAAATTATCTCACCTTTCATTAAAGGGTATAAAGGCACCTTTGAAAATTAAGTTTTATACTAATTTTGCAAAAGGAACAGTTCAGATCTCAAGCAACCCACTGCAAAGATACTGTCCAAGCAGACCCACAGATTTCCTATCCTGTCTCTCAGATTTGTGCTTTCCCTGCTAGGCATGCTGCCTGTCTACAGTACGATTGGTTATTATTTACATGGAGGCACAAGATCCTTGTAATAGAATGTTCATCAAAGCATCAAAGGAGTCATCACTGTGGTCTCATTTTTTTCTATTGGTATCATTCAGAGTTGTATACATGTGTTTCCTATGGGCAGAATTTGACCCTTACTGCACAAGTTAGAAGAAGAAGTTGGTTATTAAAGTAACGTGGTTTGAAATTGCTTTGGTAGTTGCTAACCTACATCAATTTAGGTTACCTAAAAATATAAAGCTTTGAGTGAAATCTTAGAGAAGCAAAGAAAAATAATGCTTTCATGTGTAAATGGCATATGTTGGACAACCAAAATAAAAACGTGCATGTGGTTATATTCTGGGCTCCCTATTATTTTGCTGCTCTGCGTATACTGGATCGAGGTCTACAGTTGCTGACCACTGCTTTGATTATCTCGCTGTAGCACATAATGCTTCGTACCCAGAGAATCTATCCTAGCAAGCTCCTAAATTGTATTTGGACAAAGAATAATTGAACACTGGACAGAATAACAAATGCTATGGTCAAGTTTGCTTCATGGGTTTATCGTGTTGTATTAACATGATAGAAATATGAATACTTAAATCTTATCTCAGGTATAGTTTATAACTGCATTAATCATTTACTGTATTATATATTTTTCATGTCACTAAGATTGTGAGGAAAAGATTCAATTTTCCCCGTGCAGTCAGTTGAATGTGGTTTAGATAAGTTAAAGGCATTGCATTAAACTGTTTCAATGTGGCTTTCTCTTATAGATCCTATAAAAGGATGGGAAACATATATCAAACAGTAATAACCAGTATATTTTACTTTTTTTTTCAAAGTCATGTAGCCGTGCATTTTCCATTTTCATTAAAATCAAATTAATGAAGTTACTAAGTCTGCCACTTAAAGGTAAATGTATTCAAATTGACACAGGCATTTTTACCTACTATATTTGCTTAAAATTTTTAAAGGGAAATGCTCTCCTATCATTTGAAGTAACAGTTTGATAGACACTGAAATTATCCAGAGATATCATAAAGAGAGGCAACAAATACCCCCAATACACCCAACAGTGTTTCACTTTCTTTATATTTACTGGTGATGTGGAATATGAATCTTCCAAAAAAGAGAGTGACTCACTGGCATGCATCTCTGAGATTTCAGCACACCACAAAGCACTCCCATTTTATTCCACATAAAAAAGGAACAGGTACCAGCATATGCATTATGCACTGCTAACTGCCTTTTTAGGTCATTATATGAACATTGCACATTCATTGTCTATGAATTATACGTAGATTCTAATTTGCAAGAGAGATACTGATTCATTTCCTCGAAATCAAGAGGTGGCCAAAGGAAAAACAGTGGATGAAAAGGCAAAAGATGCTGGGAGGCTGAGCTGACTGCTGGAGGCTGAGGACCCACAGGGCAGCATGGCTGCCGACCTCAGTATGAAATGCTGTAAGTGGACTAGGTAGCAGTATTTGCGTGTCTTCAGAAGTGCCTTGTCAATCTGAAGGGATTGTCAAACCAGGACATACAGATGAATATGGGGTGGTTAAGTCCATTTGCAGTGCCTCTTATTGCCACGCTAATATATGGCCACTGTGGCTCACACCAGGAGCAGCTTCTTCTGCTCCATGGGAAAATGTGCAGGGGATCACATCTGGCTGGGCTTGGGTCTGGTCAGGATCGGGGCTGGCTGGGGATCGGGTCCAGCACTGTGCCTGGGACTGCTGAGCGCAGTACGGCACACAGAGGTCGGCATGGTCTCCAGGCAAGGCAGGCAGCCGCCTGCCTGCAGGCCAGCACCAGGCGGTCCTGGAGTGGCTGTAGCATGCGGGTACATGGATCCCCTGTGCAGGGCATGGGGATTGCAGCAACAGCACAGAAATACTGTAACTGGAGATGAATTCATTGTGTTTCTGCAAACTTTCACAATTGCTCATAACCATGTTTTGGAAAGTCCCATTTAATCCCCCCCCCCCCCCCCCCCCCCAAAAAAAAAAAAAAAGGCAGTTACCCAGCTATAGCCGTCATGCTTTGCCATCATTCATTATTATTGCGTTTCAAAGTTTTGTATCCAGGAAGCCAACTGAAACATCAGGATCCTTATGATAAGACAATTCTTTTACTGCAAAATCCCTGCAATCATTTGTATCTCTGTTGCGCTTCAACATTGTACTTTGTTTGCTGTATGACTATAAAAATAAATATTTTAATAAATTTTAAAATATATTGTACAGTAGTAGCAACTTATTTTCCAGTCAGATTTCCTCTAATTGAGATCAGCTTAATGAATTGTACAATATGGAAGATTCCCTGCCATGGAGGATTTATATACCTAGACTGTAAGTGGTGAGTGAAGTGTTTGCCAGCACTCAATTAGTAGTTCCTATGTCATTACTGGATTTTTGGAGGGTTTTTCTTAAAAAGCTTTGAATTACAGTGTCACAAAATTCTAAATCAATTACATATGTGTCCTTGTATCTACCCCATAAGGATACCTGCCATGATTTTTTAATGGTCCTTTTAGATTTCTTGTTTACTTCCATGAAATGAAGTAAAGGTCATAACACAGTGCAACTTATTTCTTAAAGTTTAGAAAAAAATCAAAACAGCAGGCCATAGAATAGAAAGGTGAGATTCAAAGACACAAATCACTTCACAGTCACAAAAATTGCCAAAAAATAGCAGCTTGCAGCTGTGCACAGCAGGCACAGAAAACATTAAACACATGTTAAATAACAAATAGGAGACTTAAATATAGCTAAAAGTGGACCTTATTCTGAATAAATCACGTAAACTGCATCTTAATGGTTCTAAGGAATGTAATGGATCATGTGAAATATGTTAAATTTATATTGTTAAAAAATCAATAGTTAACCCCCCCCTTTTAAAAAGGGGACTACTGAGTCCATGAGTAAATATTTTGTCTTTCATTTTCTTTCTCTGTGTACAGCCGGATTTGTGAAATTTCATTTCAGTTAAGGGCAAAGCAGGACTTGCATTCAAAGCAGTTTGGATTTTGGGTACGAAACTATTTAACATTCTCTTTACAGAGGCTGGAGTTTTAATGAAATTGTCCTATTTCCCTTTCTTCTGTTACAAATGCAAAGGACGTGTATTATCCCATTTTTTGATACACTCCCGGTAAAGTGTTTGAATTGGTCTATCCAGCATCCTGCATTCATTTGTGATGCCTGTGAAAGGGCAACCATTGCTCAATGGGCAGAGTGCGCCTCATCCCATCCTTTCTACCGTCTGGGAATGAGCAGCCAAGAGCATGGGGGAGAGGAGGGATAAAAAAAGGATCTCTTGTTTTTATGAGAAGCATGAAAAATAAATCACCACTTTGAGTATTCAGATCAATCCTGCTGGCAACTATCTTTCCCTTGAAATGTTTGTTGCCTGCATATTTCTGCCTTCTGAATATTTTCAAGCCTTTTTGCTTGCCTTCCGCACCGAGGGTCATGTTTTAGTTTCCCTGTATATATATTTTTTGAGATTAATGTACCTTAATGACATCATTGTGTGTGATGATGGGAAGGTCCCCAAGTTTGCTTTTCTTCCCAGCTCTGTTGCACTTCTGAACAAATCAGCTCTGAGGCTTTGATGTCTTTTCCTTTAGGGCTATCTTTCTTATAGGCAATATAGCTTACCTATACATTTAGCAAGTCTGCAGTCTCTCATTAGATGCATTTTTGTCATCAATAATAAGTTCCCAAGGAGCCCAATATGAGGGGTAAAGAATACAGTGTGGAATGGAGCCATTGTTTGATAATGCAATATCTCTCATAACAATGTAAATAAGGGGCTGAATACATTTCAGGGCTCCTTTGTGTTCCATGTTATTAGATGGTGCTCTATTTTCAGTCTGAATATTCATAATATGCTCCTAGAGTGCAGCATCGAAGTAAGTGGCTTTGAGGAATTTTTTTTTTTTAAGTGGAAGGAAAAAAAAACCAAATGAGGAGTGTTCTAATGAGGAACAGTTGAGTACTATGATTTAACGTACTTCTGAGGTTTCTATCAGCCTGGAGCCATTCTTTCTTGGCTTGTACACAGTGCATTTACATGGAGCTCTGTTTGGATGAGTGCCTTCCAAAGTACTAAATACTCTAATGTACTGAAAAGAGATAAATACAGAAAATGCATACATGCGTCCACACACACAAAGTGCAAACACATATACACACACCCCCTTGCAGACACACACCCCGTCCCCCCCTACAGATGTTTTCACCTCCTCTATGGAGACATGATTGAAATTTCAAAGGCAAAAATAATAAAATTGTACATAGTTTATGCATTTATTACCTGGCATTGCGTAATACTGAAGTACTGTTTAAAGGGATGCTCTCCCACACCTTCAGTGTGAGACCAAAGAATAAGAATACAGAAAGGGGAAGAAAAACAAGGGGAAGCAGGGGGAACCCCACAAAATAAACCTAATGCAAGTGTTGTCCCTTCGTCCCTGACCTGCCTGACCCTGATGACCTGAAAAGGAGGCAAGGTTGGGTTTGGGTTTAAACAGCACAATAAGCTGTGTTGCTGGGAATCGAATACTGTAAATGCAGACAATAAGCTCTGGAAAGTATGTCATTGTTTACCAAAGGGCTCTTTGCAGTGACCTCATGAGCTAACAACAATGATGGGAGCAGCAATGGTAATTGTGAGTTTCATAGCACAGTCTTTGCTAATTTCTTTCAGTTCATTCCTAAAAAAACTCATACCACAAAAAAAAGAGAGAAATAAAATCATGGAAACAAAGCTGAATAGGTTAATGAAATGACAATAGAAAAGTGTCCTAAATGGGGATACAATTGCTGCCTGAAATATTTATTACTCACATTTATTTAGATCCTTCACGGAAAAATGTGTCTGTTTTCCTATACTTTGATTTTTGCTCTGAAGTTTCGAGGAGTTTTTGTGCTTTTTCATCTAATATTCCTCCTCTAACTCTCCCAACGTGATTCATTTCTTTAAGATCTTGTTTTATTTTTAAGTCATCAATTACTCAAACTTTGTTGGCCTATCTATTCTCTGCCATCTGGACCCCATACCTTATTTTAAAGCATGTTCAAATAATGACAACCTTCTTTTCTCAATTAATTTATGGGCTGTGGGGACCATTTTTCATTTGTTATCATGCACTTCCATTTGATCTCTCATATCTTTCTTCTGCATCTGCAACCATAGTGTATAAATCTTCCTCTCAAGCATTGTCATGGTGCCCAAGATATATAGGTGTACCTCCCTATTAGTTCCACAAAACTGACCTTAATTTCTAAAAATGGTATCAGATGCGAATAAAGTTTGGTAAGATGATTTGTTTTGATTTACTTTGTACCACTTATCTTGGAGTTTTCTTCCTACTTTTCTTTTATCTAATTTAGACAGTATAGTCTTGCAAGCCCAGTTGCATGTTTATCCGTTACCTCCCTGCCAATGCTGCTCCTTAGAGAGATGGTGCTGTAAGATTTTTGGATGCTAATAATAAAATGGCATTTTTCAGTAACCTGTAGTAAGTATGCAATTTCTTTTTGCATTTAAAAACGGTAATTCTGTTTCGGACAAAATGCGGGGATTTTGTAGGTCTGATTGAGGTGATGTTAGTCTGATAAAATGAACAGAAACAGACAAATCCAAATAGCTTTCATTTTATTCTGCTGTGTTGACAAATGATTAGACTTAAAAATCCAATTCTCCCACCGAGCACTTACAAGAAGCTGGTTTGGACTGCTGAAGGTCTGTGGTTCACAAAACAAAAACCTCTCTTTTTGTGTTATTGTTGGGGGGTGGGGGAGAGGGAGTGGGTTTGTGTGCACGCCTATGTATGTGTGTTTTGTTTTACATAGCAGACTTCAGTCCAAACTAAGGATTGCTAATTAAGCTAAAACCATGACCAGATGTTTATTAACACCTCTCAGGTTCATGGGATTTGGATAGCGTGCAGTTTTCATGGACTAATTTGAGAGGGAAACACCTTTATTGGAATAATGGCCAATTATAATTGCCTACTTTGCCTATTTTTCTTTTATCTGGTGTACAGGGGGAAAACAATAAGCCCAACCTATCATCCTTGTGCTGTTAATATTAAGTCTGCATGTTATTGCATGCATATTATTAATAATAAATACATAATAATGTACCCATGAAAAATTCCTCAGCCGTTTACTTTACAACAACTTTTTGGTGTGTGGTGTTATCCGTTTATCACATGCCAACATTGTTAACCTATTTATATGTAGCTTTGCCTCTGCCAAAGCAACGATGCGTCGCTTTGATGCCAAAAAGCACTGAAACAGGAAGAGTTGCTGTTGGGTCCCAGCATGGTGACTTCATCACAGGCCTCAGCTTCAAACTGTGGAGTAATAAAACTGAATAGCACAATATAAAACTCCATGTTTCATAAGACAAATATTGCTTTACGCATTCATGTCCCTTGTACTATGTTAACTGTAGGAAGAAATGGAATACAGTTTTAGTGACCCCCTGGGACCTATAAAGGCTATTTCTGAGTCTGAATCTTGCTGTTTAATTTAATCATTTATTATATTAATATTCAAATGGGCTGCATCTTATTAGCTACTGCAAAGATGTTAGTATGTCTGAAATAAATACCTAATTATGCTTTTGAAGAGAGAGAGGTTCTAAACACTTTTGTACATTTGTGCTAATAGAACAGTTCATTTGCAGATTTTTTTCTGCAGAAATCAGCAGTCTGAGCATTTTGGTTTTTTCCCCTCCTTACTTTGAATAAAATAAGAGCACAGATCAAATATACCATTGCGATGCCTAAATAGCACATATGAGTTTTCCCCTTTGTACTGTGAGACTTCATTCTCCAAGCGAGTGAGTTATACAGTAGCAAACTGACCAGTGCCCTCAGCTTCCAGCTCAATAACACATTAATAAAAATAACTGCTTTAATCAAATGACCATGAAATTAAGTATGTTCTTATTCAAATTAAACAAATGGATATGCTTTTGAAAAGCATTTTGAGCCTGACATGGTCATGTTTAAAATACATTGACATTTTATTGTTTTAAAAGCCCATTATTATTTTTTCCCTTGAGTGCAAACCAGAAAAGATGAGGACTTGGAATTTCACATCTTCAAACAATGGACAGCAGCTTCTTGCAAAAACACATGTTGTGATTCTGCATCAGATGGGTAGCAGGATAGAGGGACGTGGAGGAAAAACCATCAATGGATTTCTAGTACCAGCTTATCTGCAGAATCTCCAGGAAAAACCTTTTACTAAGTCTGCAAAAGGATGACTTGTACTGCAACTACTATGTACGTAAATGGTAAATACTAAAATAGTAAAATCTAAACTAAACGCGCACAGTGTGTTTAGAGCAGTGCAGAAAATTAGTAATAAATGCAAAAGTTACAGTCTACAATACTAAGAGTTGCAAGTTACTATCTTTCAAAACATCACCACCACTAAACTTGGCATAATTTTTTTTTTAAGTCCCTAAATCCAAGGTTCCTACTAATACAAAATTATTTATTTCATCATTGTTTGCTGAATATATGTCGGTGTTAATAAAAGGTTAAAGGACAGAGACTGCTGGAAGCTGAAGTCCTCATTTTATCCTCAACCAGCCAAGTTAGCGAGCTGCAGGATGAGGTCCTCCTAGCTGACCTGCAAATGGGCTTATGCTCACTCAGCTGCAGCGGTGTGAAAACCTCACCACACCATCTCCTGCAAGCGAGGATGACAATTACCACAATTATTACAGCTGGGCAAATTATCGGCCTTCTTGAACCCAAGGGGGCGAGGTGGGTCAGCTCCCATATTTACACAGGGGAGTTTTGTCTAACGCCCTTAAGTCTTGCTACTGCTCATGTGAGTGTTGCCTGCAAAGGCTGGGACTAGACCTCACTCTGGAGTTCATTTCTTAATTCTCCCAGAGCTTATCCCATTCACTCCACAGAGTCTTTGCTGTATGCAAGTCATACGTGAAAACCTGTGAGTTTTGCTGTGGAGAGCTTGAGTCAGTAACACCCCGCCATTGCAGGAAACTGATGACAGCTATTTGGTTACCTGAAACCATTGTCAGGATTGTGAGGAGGATCAGTGTATGTTATGGCATGCAATGCATAATGTTTTATAACCTCTATTATCTTAGCGATCAGCTGAAATTATTAACAATGGTCATCTGAACTACCCTTCATATAAAACACTAGCCTTGGTAGTTTTCTAATTAATGGTAATACTGTTTACCTCAATAAGTAGTTAATGCATTTCCCTGTTGGAAAATATTTTAAAATATACATTGTTTCCCTTCTTTTTTTTCCTGCAGAGTATGTAAAGATTTGATTTTCGCTGTCAGTTTAACGACTGGAAGCAAAGGCAGGGCATCAATAGTTAACCTTATATTACCCTCTGCTGAACAGACACAGTATCAATGTAGGGGTTTAACTACCACACCACTAAAAACACATATTCCTGCAGTTTTAGACTAGCCGTAAGAATGCTGTGTATATGTTTTCCTCATTATTTGGATGTGCTGTTTGAATGTTGTGATCAGTGATTCAGAGCACATGATTCATCAGGAAGACATTTGCTAGGCAGACATGTGAGGAGCTGTCTGCCTCTTCAATCTCACTGACAGGGCAAAAATGCTGATTTATAGTAAATCATTAAAATCTGCTTATTATTGCACTGCTTGTTCCTCTTCTCCACTTCAAGCCAGCATCTTGATCTGCATCATGTCTCTTACAATTTTATACTACAGCAAGCAGTTATTTAAACAAGAGAGAAATGATTCTCAGTCTTTATTAGTGCATATGAAAGGATATTTTGTTTAAAGAAGACTAATTAAGAAAGCAGACTATTTTCTTGCTCAGTTTAAGGGAAAATAAAGATTTAAAACATGTAAGTGCAAAGAATTATTACAATAAAAATACTTTAAAGTGATTATTTAATAGCTTGGTTTTTTAAAAAAAATCATAAAGAAGAAGCTCAAACACTACCAAAAATATCTGGAAGGAAATAGAGGTTGGTGGGTTATTCAGTTTGTGATGGAACTCAGAGTAGACACAGCTAAATATTATGTGACTGTTGGTGGAAAAGGAAAAAATATAATTCTCAAAGCTCAAACTAGGTGCCAGTTGGGTACACTGACAATGAAAATATTAAAATAATTGTCAAGAAGGGGGAAAAAAGTTTTGTTTACTTTGAAAGAGGTGGTTTCATGAAATAATACAATATGTAAATACGCTGCCTGATAGAAAAACAAAGAAACAATACAAAGAGGTCCATATTGTGTATGTGTTACTTACAGTAAAAATTTTAATTTGATGCCTAGGGACAGAAATCCTTGCCACTGAATTACAAAGAAGTGAATAAACTGACTCAAAATTAATCCATACAGATCTGTCCCCTTAATAATACTAATTCCAGAGAACAAAGCAGTGCATAATGCATTTTAAATTAACTTGGAAAATGCATAATTTATATTTGTTTTATTTCTTCATATTGGAACACAGGTACATTTTAGAATGCTAAGGACAAGAAAGGAGAGGGCAGATTTTGTCCATATACGCTCAATTTTAAAAAAATAAAACCAGACAATATTTTTCAAGCTCTCTTAGAAAAGGACTTCAGCTGTGAAATATTACAGAGAAAGGATAAACACAGTTAGGAGAGAGAAAATTATTTTTAACATGCTGTGAAATGAATATGTTTGGTTAAAATATAAAAAGGGTCCTAATTCCTAATAAAACATTCTGAAATAGATAATTATATATTATTTTGGATCAAAAATAATGTCCTTACTCATGAGAAGCAATTGAGAGATACACAGCGGGGTGCCCTGTCGGGCATGGCAGGCAGATAGAATACGGGATGCAGGAGGGGCAGGGGTAAGGCACTGCAGTGCAATGCTCCACTCAGTGAAAACTACACAGTGTGCATGGGAATTGGCAAGACTCAAGCCTGCTTTATCAGTGCTCTTCACCTACACATATAAAATTGTCACCTGCCTTTTATATATATATAAAATTATTTACCGTAGTGGGTGCAAGTAGAAAACCAGGTATCCTGTGTCTAATCTAGAAACACTGTGCCCATAATTCTGAGGTGCATTGATCCTTCATCCACTGGGGTAGCTCAGCAGGTTAGCTTCACCCTCTCCAGCCCAAAGGGCAAACTTCTGTTACCCAGGCACCACATTACCATGGGGAAGAGGAAATAATTTCATATACTGGTATCTCAGCCTCCTTCCAGGCTTTGCCTTTTGGACAAACTCATAGGTGTTTCACTGCCCCACCATAGTATGCCTGGGCTGCTGGATTTGAAAGTTTGTTTTTCAGTTTGAAGGAAAAAGTGAAGAGGGAAAACAAAAGGCTTGCTGCAGTACAAGCACAGGTGCAGATGGTAATGGAATACAAGGAAAGAGCATCTGGATTTAAAGATTTTTAGTCTGGAAAATTAGTCCTCACTGGTTTTCTTGCTCCTCTTCCAAAGTAACTTTGGATCTAATAAATTGGAAGGGTGTTTGGAGAGGGCCAAAAGGCAATGGGATAGGTGTGTGCCTTTTGCATAGCCGTATATGCAGGGATGGGGCATACCTACATGGGGGGCAGGGGTGTCTAAATGCAGATCCCTCTGGAGCACCAGTCTGGGTGGGTCCTGAAAAGACATTTTCATTCTTGTATCACAGCTATGATGCAGAGTGAGGATGGAAACCTGAGTGAGAATTGAAAAAATTGGACCTACCTGACTATGCTTACTCAGGGGAATGTTTGCTCACCTGGTATTTAAAACAGCGGTGGTACCTGTGCAACTGGTAATCAGTAACAATTTAGAACTGGTGTAGTTTTCAGTTACTAATACTGCTGATAACTTGCCTTGAGTGGTTATCATAGGAGAACATGAAGGGTAAAGAGCATATTTCATGGAGATTTTTCTAAATAATCTTTATGATGTTCAAAAGAGGTGAAATTTGCCTGAGACCAGACTTTCTTAATACCTGGAAATTTAGCCCCCAGTTGCTAGGCTATAAATCTTTCTGCCAGATTGGGTAGAGTATCACATTACCTTGAACTAAATTTGTAAAGAATGACCACTGTCCTCACAGCTGTAAGAGAAAAATGTAAAGCTTGTCCCAAACCATGGGTTTTAATAGGCTGTTCACATGAAACTAAAGAGCGAGGAGATAAAACCCAGCCAATGCAAATTTATCCAAACTGATTACTTCCATAGTGACAATATGTTAAATAATGACTTTACTAGAAAACTAAATTGATTACATTTTGCACACTTTTAGTATTTTAACTACCTGGAAAAAATATCAGCTTACGTTTATAGAAAAACATTCCCTAGTTAATTCCTTCCTTGGTGTTATGGTTGCGAGTTATTTTCAATAACTCAATTTACAGGCTAGCCTTATCATGGGCTAATGCAAATTAATGCTTTGAGTCATAAGTGTTTCCCTTGGAAACAGTAATTTCAAGTTAATGTCTCTTGATGTGAAATGGAGTGCAGTGTCACAGGCTCTCTCTCACCAACCTAGAAATTAACTTCTCTTCCTTCTGAGCAAGAAATATGGATGGCGTCCTGCTTTGCTACCCATAAAAACTTATATACATATGCGTGTATGTCTATGTGGGTCTATGTGGGGGTGTGTGTGTCAGGTTGCTCTTCAATGACCTGGTTATCTTGTATTTTCACTGGTGCAACCAAAGCTGTGAAAAGACCACATGCAGCCACTGGAAATAAAAGAAAAAACAAAATACTAAGATTTACAGCATGTTCATACAATGATTATTCATGAAAGATAATTGTTGAACCCCCAACCAGGCCTGTTTGGGCAGGTTGGGTTGGTTTGTACCAACCTTTCTTACCAAGCAGGTAAGAAAATTTGCAACTAGCAACTATGAAAAGAAAATAACAGAATTAAAGTAAGAACGAAAAAGAAAGAAAATAGTGAGCTGAGGGGAAAAACATGATTTTTCATTGTATGAACGACTTCTCTTGTGAAAGATTTAAAATGTCATAACAGTTGAAAAATTCTCCAATCCAGCATGGCTATGTCTCCTGCATATATGTTTGATTTTGTATTTTCAGTCCAATCTTTCTAACACAGCCTGCAGAACTCCAGCCTTACAGTATTACACAGAGAGACACCACAACACTTCTCTCCATCCTTCCAGCCCTCTGCATCTGTTGGAGCATGGGCTTTTTATTCTCATAGTTGGGCAAAACTAAGACCAGAGTAAAGTCTGACCTACTAATGGTGAATTCAGTTACCATAGAGTCAAAGTAGACTAATTGTTCTGGCTGTGCCCTTGATGGTGCCTTCCCCTAGAGCTCTCACATTACTTAAAGCACCTGTGTTTTGGACTGTTGGTTTTTTCTTCTTCTTGCAAAAAATCCCTTTTTTCTTTGCCTTCTTATTAGTCCTGAAGTCAAACCCCTGATTTTATTTGCACCTACCTTCTGGAATTTATTTTAAAATAAATATAAAAAAGCCCCACAAACCAAAAAATCATCCCTTCTCCACTTTTCCTTTGCATAAGGTAACTAAGTTTAGAAAACAAGATCTATAAGCAGAGAAATTACAAAAATCCCATCTTACAATATAGAATATTTTCTATCTTTGCATAGTCCTGAAATTCTTTTGGAGATACCCAGCTCCCCGTCCCACCATGGACAGTACTTGTGGGCTGCTACTCTTTGACGTCCACAAAATCCCACAGCCTTCAGAAAACTCTAAGGTGACACCAGTCATGCTACGTACTTTCTCCCAGCAAATGAAACTGATCTCCAGACTCCTAAGGAATAAAAACAGTTAAAAAAAAAACAAAAAAAGACATGGTAAATGGCAATTAACTTAGGGTGCCCACTGAGCATCAGATAGGCCAGTCCCAACAGGCCTCTGAGCTTAAGAGAGCACACAGCTCAGCAAGCCTTGGGACAGCTAAGGGAAATTATGTGGTGCTGCCTCACAACACAAAACCCTGCAGAGGCTGCAGGCCTCTAACTCGCAGAGGAAGGAACTGGCTCTTCTGAAAATTTATGGGTAGGATATGTTCAATGAGAAGGGAAAAAAAATCTAAATTGCTTACAGCTCTTGCTCCTGAGAGAAGTAGCTATGCATCCTTGGGAAATATCTTCCCTCATCTTGAGTACAGGCAGGAGAATGAAAGTAGAAGTGCCCATCAGCAGCCAAAGGCAGATATGGCATTTCAGAGGGAGGGGAATCCAGGGCAATAATAAGATCTGAGACAGAGAACAAGGTAGAATCCTAGAAAATGAAAGGGATGGAAGAAGACGTGAGACTGCAATAAAAGGAATGAAGAATGGAAGACAGAGCATTCATAAACCAAGATGAACAAATGAGATGGTAAAAACTAGGGAGGAAAAGGAGCAGCATGACTGATTTTTAAAAGCTAGGGTCCTGGTGTCTATAGGAGGAGGAGAGGAATAAAGACAGTGGGGGGATAAGAGGAAATAAAGACAATCTGGGCTGATGGAAATAGCAGAGACAAAGAAAACAAAGCGTGTCTGAAGAAACAGCAGCAGGAGTGGAGCGCACAAATTCCTCCGGGAGGAGGCAAAAGAGAGAATAGCTGTGTGCTCTGGACAGAAAGGGATTGCTTGAGAAACCACAGGCAAAAGACGACAAAGTTTTTATTTATTAACGCAGATTGTTTAACGATTTTTTTTCCTAAGGTTTGAAGCAAATTATGGGATGCAGAACACTAAACAAGGATGCAGAAGAGAAAAAATATTTAGTTTAGGTTGTGCAGGTGAGCTTTAGTTTTTGGAGTGTCTTGAAAAAGCACATACCAAATAAAGTTGCAGAAAGAATAATAGCCTGTTTACAAGATCAAGGCAGAGAAGCAAATTGAATGAAAGGTTAATAAGATCAGAGTTCATGAATTAAGGTTTACATTGTCTTTTTCTTAAAGAGAAAGATTTAAGAGAAAGATCATGCGAACTATTTTAATTGTAAGAATAAATAGATGTATGGAAGAGCAGAAGGAATAATATGCAATCAGTGAAAGGACCTGGTCTTCTTGCCCTTCCATATGAAGTCAAAGACATTGCATATTCAGGAATCAATACATCTTTCTTTAGCTGAAGAAGTCACTTATTGTCCACATTGATTCATGTCATCCAACTGTAAATGGTTTTACTTCATCAAAGAAAGAAAAAAAATCTTGTTTTTTCATTTCCTAGCTTTTTTTTTTTTTTTCATTTTTAATGTTGGCACAGATAATTCATTCTGACCAAAAAGCAAAGATTCAGATATGAGCAAAAAGACCAGAAAGGCTACTAGGGAAGAATCTGTACAGGACTTTGATTTAGAGACTTGAAAACAACTGAAAATACTAATTTTTATACTTCTAACCTACATAGTGTCGTGTTTAGAATTATATTTACAATCAAATATATGAAGTCCAAAGATCTCACTTTAATGCAAAAACACCACCGCTATCTTCTGGAGATTTTTTTTTTGTTCTTGCGTTATGTTTTTTAAGAGTGTGCAGAAAAAGATACTGCAGATTCAGCACTTAAGAGAAATGATAATCAGACAGTATCACATTTAAATTATAATGTTACATTATATTGCAACACCTTCCTTTTCCTATAACTCATGGCAATTCCCTAAGGACCATCACTCTTTAGAGAAAATAAGAGATTTCACCAGTAACAATCCAAAAAGAATTCTTGCACTTTGGAGTGTTTTTTTTTTTAAAAAAGAGACAGTTTACACACAAGAATATGGCTGCTGATGGGGTAATTGGGACTCAGTTGGCAAAAATGTTTTTCTTTTTACAGTTACTCCTTTTGGACTTCATTCTGTGGAAGGCTGAAACAAAAGTCTTGGCAAAATTTCCATGGCTAAACGGCAGAAGGAAAGCAGCTGTTGTTTGAGGGGCTGTACTGGATAAGCACAGCACAGACAGACCTGCCATCAGGTCACCTCCACACTGTGCTGGGAGAAGGTGCCACAGCATGAGCATTTAACTTCTGAGAGGGAGCCATGCTTATTGCTTTCTTATCTGCCTCATAGCCCTCCTCGCTCACCATGGGGCAGGGCAGAAGCACCAGGACTGCCATCAGCATTGTGGGTGTCCTCTCCCCCTGGAGCCATGTGGCTCCTGAGGGTCCAGTCAGCCCCTAAAGTCTGACCTCCTCCAGAGAGCAGGCTGACCTGACTGTCCAACTGCATAGCCTTCAAAAAGGGAGAAAGTAGAAATTAAGAAAAACTTTATGGAGCTTGAAAGACAAGTCTGTGCTACAGCATGGAAGGTGGGGGGAGATGCAGGCTGTTGCCACTGTGTGAAGGGGTTGGCAGTGCTCACTGATGCACGTGGGGACAGGTAAGGTGCCTGCGCATCCTCCTTCACCATAGCCAAGCAGCTGCTGGACACAGACACAGCAATGGAGATTTCCCAGCGTCTGGGAAGAAAAGCATCACCTCAAGGGGTGAAGAAAAATATTAACGGGGAACATTGTCTCCTTCCTCCCTTGTCGATGAAACAGCTTGTTTCAGGGATTTTGTTTTTGAACAGAACAAACAGTAACTAATCTGTAAGTGTTAGTTTGCATGTGTGTATACCACTGGATCGCTCCAGCTCCTGTAATGTGATATCATACATCAGAGTCAAGAGGGATTAGCAGTTCTGTCAAATGTCATCAGTAAAAACTATATGTACAGTCAGTTCCTGTGGAAACACTTCTGAGCAGGAAAAGTTTAATTCAAATAGTCTTCAAAAACATCTCCAATTGTCATAAATAGGAGAGCCCCTAGAGAAGCAGATGTTAGTTCTACCAAATACAGTAAAACATCTTAAGAAAAAAAAAATTGTAAATACGGGCAAACTTTACTGATAGAGTATTTGCTAGAGAAAGACCAAAAAAATTACTGTGAATGTCATTTGGTGTTTAAAAATACTATCATATGTGTAATTAAATACAAGAATATTCTCTTAAATGTCTGTTGTATTGCTTTGAAATGAGAAATACCAAATAGTCAAACTTTATGATGTGTTTTTAGATCATGATGTAAATGTTACATCATGCAGAAAGATTCAAAACACCAAAACCAAACAGACGTTTTTAAGCTAATCTGACTGTAGCAAGGGCCACATGCCATCATCTATAATCAAGCCTTCAAGGAGGGAGGCCAAGATTACTGTTGGGTTATAAACTCTGGTTCAGCTATTGAGAACCACATGGAAACCCTTGAAATACTGTGTGTAAAATGCAAAGGGGTCTTTTGGCAGATGTATTTTCCATCCAATGAGAAATCCTGGTTTAAAATGCAAGAGCTGCTGAAAGGCCCAAGCGCTCTGGTTGCTGCAGCATGGCATGCCATGCAGCCTCCTGCCCAGCCTACCAGCCTTCAGCTTTTCCTCTCCATGCTACACACAAGCAGGACACAACATAGAAAGTGTTTGGGTGCAATCACAGAAGAGCCCTGCTGGTTTTTGCTGTACCAGCACTTGCTTTGCAGCTGGCTGGGGAGGGCACCACGGCGTTCCCCCAGAAGAGGACTGTGGTGCTGCCATGCCCCTGCTCATGGAAAACCCCAACATGTTTCCAGACAAACATCAACTCCTCCTGCAGCTTTCCAGAAGGGTTTTTCAACCCAGACTGCGCCCAATATATTACAGGACATACACTTCCTGAAAAGGGAAAGGGTTTTCTCTAAAAGACTGGTCATGCCTCTTAGTGTCTCAAAGGAGGTGAGCACTCAGCTTAATCCTAGTGAAAATTGTATAAAAGTAGTATATTTGCTTCCTAAATTTTTTCCTTCAAAATAAGCCAAGTTCTAGAGATACAGCATTAAAAAGGACATCATGTGGCCAGTTCTGTATTTTTCTGGACTGTTTTTGCTGTCATTCTTGGAATAGACTGGGATGGGCTACACCCATGTAGAAGTATGTGCATTTGAACTCTAAAGGTTAGTCACAGTGTCATTAAATTAAAGGAACATCTCACAATGTAAACAGGTCTTGAATCCTTGCAGCAACATCACTGTATAGGCAACTGGTCCCTTGCAGGTCAGCTGAATCCCTTTCTCTTTCTTTATGAGGTCTTTTCTGTAAGACTTGGAAGCTCACCAATTGCTTTTAAAGACTCATAATCTCTCATTCATGTAATCATCTCAAAAGAGCACTACAGCTACTGTGACTTTTCGACTAGCTGGATCACCAAAAGCAAGGTTGGCTAACCAGAAAGCAGAGGTATCAATGACATGTAAGCAGTACAAAAATCATTGAGATTTATAGCATATAGGCAAAACATGAATAAATCTTTAGTATTCTTTCATTTTGTTACGAATTTTTTCTTCAAAAAGCTTAGGTGCCAAATTGAACATTTAATTACCACATCTAAATGGTGATAACCTATACCAGTAAAATACATTGCAACATGAATGAGGGATGAAATATCACATGAAGGTACTCACCATGGTTTAACGATCTTTCAGAAGAATATTCTTCAGAAATTACCTTGTTCATTCCTTTGGAGGTAACCAGCACAATTCACATGTCACATTGTAAAAGGATGCTGAAGAGCCCACTGAGGGCTGACTGCAATGTGTCTTGTGCCTTGTAAAACTGATGTTGCAAAGGAAAAATACAAAAAATGTGACTGATTTGATGGGCTGTTGAGAATAGCAATGAATCCTGCTATGGCTTGTGGTCTGTTTACTATCCACGGATCCATGCATCCACCCAACTTTCCTGCAAACTTTTGGTGTATGTGCCCAGAAATTTCTGGTAACATGATAGTTTTCAGCTTCCAAAGCCAGGCATTTTTTCCCTTTTAACCATGTCATGTGTAAATCAAACTACAGGATATTGATATAAGAAGTCAAGACTAACAGATTAAATTTATTTTGTATTAATCTTGGACTTGTGACATTTATCAGGATCTCAGATTCTTAGCTATAAAGAGAAAAAGTATTCCCCTACTAAGAGATAAACTTTTAATAACAGATCTATTGTTGTTCAGTAGTGTGAGAGACGCCCCAAATTGCAAGGAACTTGAACTGCCTAGTCAGTGTAAGGTTGGCCTACAGTGGGCCAAAATATTGTCTGTCAAAGTTGGCATCTCTCTTTACCTGACAGTTCACAATTAATTCATCTGCAAGTCTTTTTCTAATATCCCATACTCCACTGGTGTTTAAAAAGTCAACCTCTGTGTTCTTATTAGGTTCAAAGAGTTTAATTACTGTATAAGGAATTAAAAGACTATTGAAGCTTTAGCTTTCTGAAGATTAATTAATACAATACATAATTAAACCTTAGGTGTATTTTTGAGGGACAACATTGCTTAGGTTTTGTGAATTCAACCTTCAGCACTGACCTTGCGGCCCTATGGACAGAGGACAGCAAGCCTCCACAGCAGAAACCAGAAGGGCAATGGCTAGAGGACAGGAGTAACACTGCACAGAAGAGATACATCAGGATCACTTTCCAGTCATATTAAACTAAATTATGGCAAAAGCTTTGTTTGGATCTTCTTTCATATAAAGGGGCTTATTTGGTTAAAAACTGCCAGAGGCAAACCATGCAGTCTTGCTTGTGCTACTGAGTTTCATGAGCCAGGTCCTGCCATTGCTGGTGGTGAGGAGGTTTGGTTTCCACTCAGTGAGTTGTCTGACTGTAAAATCCACCTAGGAGTTGGGTGCTGCAAGCTCCGCAATCTAAGCTCTGCAAACTGAGCTGTTTGGGGACAAGTTATCAAAATGCCCCATTTGCACCCTCATCTTCGCACACCTGGGGCAGATATGTGTGCATGTCCCTGTGATAACATCTGGGGAGGTGGGCATAAACATCTTTTCTTTAGGATGCATATATCCATGGTTAGAATGGTGCTTGAGAGAGTTTATTCAGCCAGGGAAGACAGGCTCTCTAAATCATCTTTGTTTCACAGCATCATGTATTATTTCAACTATTAATGAAAACACATGGGCTAACATTATTTAAAATGCATTTAGGATAAAGGCTTCATATGAAACAATGTCAAAAGGGGAAAAAATCAAAATAATAATAAAAGCCAGGTTTCTTAGAGAAATATTGCATTGGGTTTATTTAAGAAAGAAAGACTAAATATTTTCTGTTTGGAGATTTTAATGAATAAATGTTATTCCTATTTATTATTTACTACTTTCAAAATTTAATGAATAGTCCTGGTGATAATGTCTTTATTTCTATATTTATAGAAATACAGAATTTCATACATACTGAACTGTGTTATTAGCTACACATGTTCCGCGCTTCTGTAAATAAGGAAATTTGGTGTTTGCCAGAAGAACTATTCATTACAATTTGAAAGTGGATAAATAATGAATAGTAATGCCATTTCTTCATTAAAATTCTACAAAAGGAAAATATATACTCGTTATTCCTTTCATGAATTCGGCCCATTGAAGGTTCATAAATAATTGTGCTTCACAATTGTGTCTAATTAGCAATGAACTTAATCCAGTGCATCCAAAAGCCTGAAGCAAAGGGAGGGATCTTTTTTTGTTGTTTTATTTCTCACTCTCAGTGGCAACTGTGTGATTTTTTAATGCCCCTTTGCTGATAAGGCAAAATGATGCCTCTTCAAAGATCAATTTTATGTATACCTTTTTTTTTAATTCCCCCTCCCCCCAAATTTGCTCTTTTAAGTACCAGGTTCACAAACACTGTCCCCATCGAAATTAAGGTTAGCTCAACAGGAGATCAGCAATACAGTAACTAATAAACAAAGCTTAAAAATACTTCCTCATTCTCATAGAGTGCTTTTGTTCCCTAACATAAGCTTCCCTGCAGAGCTGTGCTACTGTAGGAATGTCTCGCTGCAAAAGAGTTCCTTCTGGAGCAAGCTTAAGCAGTGGCATCTGCTGTGGAAACACACTTAAGGAAGGGTTGTGCAAAAGGCACAACGTTGGGTCTTCCCAACCGGGGGTGACTGGTAGAGTTTCAGTGCATAGGCAGACTCACAGCTCACTCTTTCCCTGCACTGGCTTCAAAGTCAATATACAAAATAAACTGATCATATTATTAATGAGTGTTTCCCAACATTGCACCCTGAAGAACTCTTGGAGAATGATTTATATTTGGCATCCCTCTTTTCTGTGTAATCTGTTTTACTAGAGACTGGCTGATGTAAAAATGGAGCTAGATGTACTAAATGTCCCATATTCTTCAGCTTTCAGTATCTCTAGTTTCTGTGATGCTTATCGCATGCCTGTATAACTGCTCCCACTGAGATTCCTTGGCAGGCTTGATAAAAATCCTAAATATATGCATTGTTTTCGTCTCCCCCAACTAGTCAGTCATCAGTAATTCTGTTGGCTTTGTTCTTTGTACATTTTCAAAGGAGCCTAAGCTCATACTCTAACTGATTTGATGTTATCTGATTCTTAAACCATCACCAGCTATGAAACATCTAAGTCTGTTATGAATAGTCGTTTAAACAACCAGTACTTCTTTATGAGACACCAGCAGGTTATTTGGTTATATTACAATCACATGCCTTGCAGTTGAACTTTACTGTTGCCAATGAAAAGCAGAGGAGAGGGAGAAGGAAAGGGAAATGGATCTTTGCTTTTCTTAGTGTCCTTTGTAACTCATATGACTCATACTGTGAGGACATTGGACAATGTCTTTATTGAATTTATGCCACCAAACTATTTAACACAAAACATGATATATTTTTAACTGACCTTGTCTCAGAAAACAAAGACAGACTCCAACAGATTTCTTAAGTGAAAGCTTGTAATATCACAGCTTCAATAAAATAAACATATCTTTTGTTTTTCCTCCCTATCCTACACAACGACCAAAGAAATGCCTAAAGACAGACTCCCTGATGGAACAAATTTGACTAAAATAACACCATAGCCTGGTTTTAGAATTATCTCAGCTCCTTCCAAATATAGAAAATAGACAAACAAATGTTCTTTTGTCATCATACTTTATGCCTGAGAAATTAATATCCTCCAACAAACAAAACTATGAACTAAAATGATATTTCAATATGACTGCTGGGGAAAGTTACCTAGGAAAGAATCAGGTATTAAATATATAAACTCTGGTTTCCGTTCCTAGTTCTGCCACAGACATCCAGAATGACACTAGGCAAGTCAGGTATTTTTTAGGTACCTGGTCTCCCATAACAAAATCCATAGCCATGAGTTAAATCCTGATGGCTTATAAAATGCATCCAGAGATTTAGGCTCAGAGAATAAGAAGTGAAAAGCTGCCTAATATAACATAAATCTAAAAAATGCAATCACTCTTGGGCATAATAAAATGGGCATAATAGTATTCTCCTACCTCACAGAGTGCTATCAGCATACATTTACAAATGCATAGGTTCATAAAGGTGGCAGAAACAGTTTTGGAGACCCTCCTATCATATCAACCCGAACAGACCCTGACATTGCCTGTCCCTGACATGAGGTGTGTGTGTGGGCACAGGCCAGGGAAAGAGCTGGTAATTTATTGTCCTTGCACTTACTGTTTGAACAGGTTTGTGCTCAGTGCTGTTCATCCATGCATAAGAACACAGGAATCATATCCTATGAACTAGTAGAGATAAGAAGCTTAGTGTTTGCCCATGGTTTTCCCATGTTTCTCACACTGCATTTTTTTTAAGTCTGGGAATTATCTGGAGTACCTCAGAAACCAGAATTCAGAAATACTGATTTGATGTTTGTCTTTTTGTCAGGCGCCTGAGCAAAAAAACATTGTCTAAATGCTTAGTGATATCTAAATTCTCAGAGCAAGAATGCGTATGCCTTCACTTAGATGTTCTTTGCATCCACAGGCATAGAGACCAAAGCAGTGAAAGATCTGCAAAACTGATTTCCCATTTGAACATGCTGTGACCTGGATGCACATGTAGGTATATTGTTACAATTTTTGCAACCTAGGTGCAGAGGTTTGAAAATATGCCCCCAGTGACCAGTCATTAGTGGAACTGAAATGAGGACAGCTTCATGTAAGAGGCTTTCTGAATGCCTTGAAATATACTCAGCATATTTTAAATTACTTTAATTCTACAGTACTTTTAATATAACCCTTTAAACATGAGGGAACACAAAGGGAAGGTTAATTGGAATGGCTAATTAAACATAGTGAAGTTAGAGAAGTGAAACACTGGGATTTTGTTTTGATATTTAGCAGCATCTCATAACCCTAAGGACATTGATTTAGCCTAAGGTCTGGTATCTTTATAAATTGCAACATAGCCTGGAGACCCAAAGGAGAGACAAAAGTGTTGAGTGCTTGTAACAACAGATTCCCAAAGGAGCCCTAATAACTATTATAACCAACATGATTATTTGCATTAGTTAAAAAATAAATCCATCTCTCAGGTTTTAGTCATTTTGTACTGATCAGCTAGGATATGGAAACAGTGAGAGAGAATCTGGAACAAAGGCATACCCAATCTCAGGATCCAGAGGACAGAAATTCATATCCCATGGCTACCCCTGGTGGCTCTGCAGCCACAAACTACATTTTGCCCTGGATAATCCCAGAGCAATTCCAAACATCTCCCAAGTGTGTCAATGAATAATAAAAAAAAAATAGTGCTTTTCTAGACTTCTTCACCAGTCTTAGAATAACTTTCAGAGAGTCTGGGAGGTATAGTTATACCCATTTTATAGCTATGAAGATGACCAGCATACCCAAGTCATAGCTGGCAGAGAGGAATAAAAAGAGGTGACTTGATGTCCAGACCTGCTCTCCGCTGTTGAAGTGTGTCTGTGCCTTGTGCTCTGCTGTGTTGATATGCCAGAGACAAAGCCAGTAAAGCAGAAACTGCCAAATAGCACTGAAATTAGAAATAGTAGAGCCACACCAGTAAATTCCTAAACCTTGCAGTTTTTCTGGTTTTGGGACCAGGCCCTCTTCTGCACACTGCATGGTACAGGAATGCATGACGGAAACCTGCCTGATTGCTGTGTCTCGTATTATTAGACCAGAAGCACAAATGAAAGCTGTTGAACCTCTGTTGGCTTTGTTCAGTGAGCCCCATTTCTATGACAGCTGACCTTACTATACAAAATGAAACTTTCCTTTAATGAAGGTATCCAGATGGCCTTCCCAGACACAGCTATAGACTGTTGAATACTAAGAACATATCAAAGGAGCTGTCTGGGTTTTGGTTTGGGTTTTTTTTGTTGTTGTTGTTGGTTTTTTTTGCTTAGGGTTGTCTTCTCACAAACATGCATATATCGCAGTAACATGAAGAACTGGAAGTTTTCTTGGAGCATTTTCTTTTGTTAGCTCACTGAGAAGTTCCCACAACAGAGCACAGTTTGCTCAGGGTTGTTTACCTTCCCCATTTCTGATATCACCATTCAGCTGCTACAGTATCATAATGGTGCATGGATTACAATGTCTGCTGAAAAACATGAATTCTCAGCCTTAGTAATGGCACCTAGGGAATTAAGAGACCTCTTAAGGATTAAAGTGAGATCCTAGCCATACTTACATTACCTGTGTACCCTGCATGAAGAAGACTTAGCATCTGTATTACCATTATTCACATGGCTGATACAAAAGTGTATAATCTCTTTAGGAATGCTGACTTCTATTAATTTAAGGGTACAAAGATCAGATTACTAGAATATTAATGGCATAGATGCAGAGAAGATTTATGAACTGTATGAGTGTGTTGTTTTACTTTAGTGGCTGGACTGATATAAAGCAAGTAGAAGTACAGAGTGCACATATAAAACATCTAGTAACCAAACCCCAAGCAGCTACCTGCCATGTGCTATGTCCAAGCCCCACTAATATGATGTGTATATTTAGCCCAGACTCAGAAAGGATGAGTAGGGTCGACCTCGTCATCTGGACAGGATAAAAAGATCTGAAGGAAATGAGGCCCTTTCTAAACTAGCAAGGCAAGATAAGTGGTGGGGATGAGCATATTTAAGCAAATTTTCTGATGATAAGCAACGTTAAAACCAACATTGTCCTGCAAAGTTCCTGTTACAATTGTCTATTTCTATAAACAGCAGCTCTGTGATGCCGTCACACCATGCCCTGCACGTGACCGGCAAGTAGACCCAGTGATTCCACCTTGCATGTCAGTGTTGCCAAGTTCACCTTATACCTGATCTGCACACCACTTCCACTTGCTTCTCACTCTGCGTGGGTTTGAGGTGTTCCTAGAACAGCTCAAGTGAGACTAACACTTGCAATCTGTCGCAGGCTGCTGCCTTTCCAAAGGGTCTTCGGCCTCAGGCAGAAGCAGACCAAAGAGCGGGCAGGTAAATGCAATCTCCTCACCTCAGTACTCACCTCAGATGTCTTTAAATCTTGGGGAATACAAGTGTCAGATTATAGCTGCATATTTTATTTTATTCTGCAAATGCTAGTGTTAAAACCCTTTCAGCTGACCTTTTGGCCAGTGCATGCCTTTCCCACTCCTGCATGAGTCCCACACATGGCACTTCTGCTCATGAAAGAATAGCAACAAGGCAAAAACCAGCAAAGCATCGCCCAATCTTCTTATACATCCAATTCACGGCTGCATAATCAAGGTCAGCTGGAAGTCCCCTGGGGTCTGTGCAGAGCTTCACCAAAGTCTATGAAGGCTTTAATTTAAAGTAGAGAAGAAAGTCCACAGGGGTTTTTTTTGTGAACTTGGAGAATGTTTGGATTTAGGTCATACCTTTGAGGCTTGGCACCATCTCTCCAAAGAATATTTGCTGACAATCTACCTATGTTTAGATACATAATTCTGATTTCATGAATATAGAGGCAACATTAAATGATTGTGTGAAGCTGCAATCTAGCTCTGAAACAATTTGCAGCAAAAGGTATTCAGGCACCAGATAAATCTACGAATTCACTGCTTTCATTAATACTTACAGAATGCTTGAGAGTAGAAGAGGCCTTTATGCACTATATGAAAAATTTAACTGGAAACATATTGCCAATAATCAAATATTATGCTTGGAGAAACCTAAACGCAGTCAAAAAATTGGGAACTTACTGCTGAGGTAGCAAATAGCTTGTTCTTTAGTTCTGAAGGTCTTGCAATTTTCGTCATTGCTTTGCAAAAATATCTGAGAAATGTGAATCTTCCCTGTAAAATCCATCAGGAAAGGACCACTTCCCAGCTATCTTTGTTGCCTATTAAGAAAAACAGAAAATGGTTTCACAATGATTGCTTTCACTTTACTTTTTTTTCCCCCTAATTTTAGCAGGTGAGATTCTGCTCTTAAAAGAGTGGTGTAAGTCCAGAACTACTCTGCTGGCTTCACAGAGACATAAATGAGAACACAACACAGACAATTGCTTTTAAACAGATTAATCAGAGCAAGTTAAATAAAAAACAGAAAATTCTGTCCCCATTTTATATTCAGGTCAGAATTTGGGGATTTGTTCTCCTCATTTGCCAGTGTTTCATAACTGGGAAATAGTATCTAAGAATTCTTTTTTCTTTCTTGACAAAGAGCGCTAGTCAAAAATTGTGAACCAGATGGCTGCTTATATATTTCTTTTTTTTTATTTACTGCAATACTAAAGCCACCATAAAAAAAAGCAAAGTTGAACAGACAGAGCTAATAATATAATCATTCAAAACACCTGCAAACAGTGCAGATGGGCAATTTCTGTCTGCAAAATCATCAGTGAAAGACCGCCTTCCCATATGGGCAAATCTAGCTGCCTTAGAGCTTCCTAATGTCTGTCCCTTACCTTAAGAAAACCTGCACTGAGCATATGCAGTCTTTTTATAGCAGAGCAGAAGAGTCTGTATCTGCCTGTTTATTTTATTTAAATATAACTTACAGCACTTACAGCACTCTATCAGTGTATTTGATTTGCCTATTGTATGTCCCAGAAGGGCGGAAACCCTGAAGTAGTAAAGCAAACAGCTTTTATTCAGGCAGAACATTTACAATTGTTAATGTATACTAATGAACCCCAAACACACAAGTTTTATTCCTTTATGTAAGCAAACAGCTACAGGACCAAGGTTGCTGTTTCTGGGGTGTGTGTGAGCACAGGTGGCTATCTTACATGTGCATGCTTTTAATATTAGGTTATGAAATTATTTCCCTCCCCTTATTAAAAAAATAAATCCTCCTTCTGGCATCCTTTTGGCATGCCATCCCCAATGCTAATATACATCAAGAGATGGGAAAGAATGAGACCCAGGGTGTTCTGGAGCTAATGCTGGTGCTGCCATTGATCCCCAACCAGGATGGGTCCATTATGGGCTGCAAGATCTTTTTTACTCCTCGGCTTCTTGACATTTGAAGTGTCAAACCTGCTTCAAGCCCTGGCTGGTGGGAGCTCCCCAGCCAAGCTTCTCAATCAGATGGGAATCCAAACCTTCTTGGAATTCAGTGTGATCTGGAAACAGCCCTTGTGACCCCAGACTCCTCATTTCATCCCTGACACTCTCATTTAGGTGACATATTCTGCTCTGGTATTAATATCATTTTGGAGTCATCATCATTAAGAAACCTCCTCACCTAAACTTCAGTGTTTTACATGAAAGTCTTAGCCATAAATTTGATTCCCCTCAAGGATACATGACGTTGAAAAAACAAAAAAGTGTAATTAGACACTGTGAAAATGAAAGTAGCAAGGATGTTCCAAGCCAAGCAAATAATCTGCAATACTACTTTATTCAATGAATTCACTCTGTTGTGTCTTTGCTCTCTACAACATCTAAAGAAACCACACACCTAACACTTTTTTTTTTTTTTTAAATACTAGCTGTGGACAAAAATAGAAGTCTTAACTACATTTTTACACTGTTGTTCTTGTTAGGTGTGGGCACCCACACCAACTGCTAAATAAAATATTTTTCTCATTCCAGAACACATACAAGTTTACTTTGAAATGCCCTGTTGTTCTTTACAAATATTATTTTTAATGTATTTATTCTGCCTAAAGTGATCTCAAAAGCAAGTCTAGCTGAAAGAAAAATGGTCAGGAAATTAAAACATGATTCTGGGAAGTCTTTTTTACCTCTTAAAAACCCACCTTAAAATGACTGCATTAGCGAGTGTTCACAGCCAGGACACTCTGGAGGGGGTATGTGAATGCAAATCCCACTGAGGCAGTGACCTTCTCCAGGCATTTTCTGTGTTCGGAGTCCATCCACAAGGTCTCTTTGGAAGGAGCTCATTGCTGTGACAGGGCCTTAAATTTCATTTTCTTCAAATATGTGCACAACTTTGAAATTTGCTTTGTATAAATACTTCCTGGCAGTGAAATGCAACTTCTCAAACAGCCAGTGAAAGAACGCAAAAGGAGCAGAAACCAGGCCACAAGGAATGCAAACATTCACAGAAAATATTGTATGTTATGTATCTAGTTCTGGTGAACATCATCATTAGGTCATTTCACCGGGATGTACAGCCTTAGCAGCTCACGTTATTATCTTAGCATAACTATTAAAAAGATAATATGTCATAGGAAAGGAAGGAGGGAGGGAATCTAAGTAAAGAAAGACCTAGTATCCGCATTATATATCAATATAGTTCTGCAGAAAAGCCAAGTCTGCTCTTCTTTCAAGAGCTTGGGAGACTACAGCTTGTACAATGCCAGCTCACATAGAAGGAAGAAGAAAGATGTAAAGCCTTTGCCAGGGATTCCTATAGTGCAGTAGCTCCATTATTATTATTAAGTATATTCCTTTCAAAGTTTCCTGGATTTCCTAAATGCAACAATAATTTTAATAATTACAAAACCAAGAATACTACTTCTATGGCTGACTGTGTTCCCTGTTTTCCTCCAAGCGAAAGCTCTGCTTTCATGTAATACATAAAAGAGCAATATTGCTCTGATGAACTAAGACACATGAAATATCTAATTAACATTAAAATATTGTCTCTTGTCATTAGCTTCATTTGCACTTTAAGTGTCAGTTCCTGAGAGGTTCAGAAGCAGTGACCTGGCCTTTGAATAAAAAAAAAAAAAAGGCAAGGCAGAAAAGAGGAAAAAAGACACTGTAATGTACCATGTTACATACAAACAGAGCGGCTTTCCTTCGTACCCAGGCTCAAAGCAGGATTCTCAATAAATGAGAGAACCTTTCTTCTCTCTTCTTCTTTTTGCTTCCCAACTATTTGACTTCTGCTGAACCACTACAGGGCAATGACTTTTGGCCATGAGAGGGGCAGGGGGAGAAGGGGTGATACCTACTTTGTCCCTTTCCCTGTGTACCCACTGCACGGCACTGGGCATTGCAGTTCAGCCTCCCCTGCCAGGGTTTTTCTTTTCTGGCTGAGAGTTGTCCCTGAGACCTGCACTTGCTCGTCCGAAGGCGGACCAAGCCACAAGCTGGATGGTACCTTTGGGGTGAGACTTTGGGTAAGCTGCCCTTAGGTTGCAAAAACTAAACCCTCCCAGTGGCAAATAAGCCACCTTGTTGAGTCAAATTGATTTAGTAAAACAAATAACCTTTTACGATCATCCTGATGGGAGCAGGAAGGCAAAGGAAGATCATTATTTTAATTTTAAACTGACCAGTTAATCAGGTTTTGATTATTTATGTTGTTAGGATGTTTGTTCCAAACAAGAACTGCATTTAATTGCTTGTTTGTTTATTTGTTTTGTACCTGGCACTGAAGTATGCCAGATCCCTTCACAGCATTTCTTCTTCACAACATCAGGGCACAAGCCTCACAAAACAGCATGGAAGTGATTGTGGACAAATTCCAGTGTAACAAGTTGAGGTCAGGTGGAGCTGTGCATTCAGAGCTGGATTTTTCAGCTCTCCAGGACTGTGGAAAGCTTGTCTCGTTAGAGGGAAGAGCTTAGCCGAGATACTGGGAGCAAACACTCACCTCCAGCCGCCAGCAATTAATGTGTACTCAGACAGCGGTGTTTATTTCTGGAAAACATCTGGTAACAACTTTTTAAATTAAAATCTTAGGGGTCTCAATCAAGGAGAGAATTTTTACTGTGAAAAGAAGGGTGAATATTATTTATACAATACAACCTAAACCCCATAAACAAAATAAACTTTCCTCCCATAATCCCCTTAGAAGTACCTACTAATTCATTTGGAGTGGGATTACCTTTCTCTTTGTGCTCAGGTTGCTTTATGCAATCTATTAATAGTTCTCCAAATTACTCTTATTTTTTGGTCTTCCCTGTTCTTGGGAAGGCAGGAGTTTCAAGAGGAAACACTGCTCTGTCCCCATTTCCTTGGTTGGGGGAGTTTCCATCTGCTGCTTGTCTCTGGGGCGAGGGGCAGCCTGGCCAGGGGCAGCCTTTTGGGGCACGTAGCCTCCATGCACCAGCCAAGGACTGCCATGGCCACCAACTGCTGCCACCCTTTTATTCCCAAACCTGAAGGAGAGCTGCCTCTGATGTTGCAAGGGGCAAGGGAGAGCAGAAGAAAATCTGTACGTCATCAGAAACACCATTCCTACCGTTATTTGTAATTTCCGTGCGCTATGTCTTTTGCCTAGACATCAGGATTAAATGCCAAAACATGTAAAACTAATTCTATCAATGCTGTTCCCTTAGTCAGCATACCTCTTGGTTGCATTGCTGTTATTCCTTGCCATTTGTAGGTCAGGATCTAATGGATGAGCTTTACAGACCTGCATATTTCTTTTTGGAGTTCATTAAAGCCTGAAGCAATTGCACCTTAACATTTCCATGCAATTGCAAATTTGACCTCTGGCAACAGGCCTTGCAAATCGATTCATTTCCAAACCAGTTATGATTTGTCATCACTGAAAAGTTTTGGCGGTGGGAGTGCCTGTCTCTGAGCCACTCACAAAGCAGCCAGCATCAAGAGACAACTCCAAAGCAGGGCTTTGCCTGAGTAACAAGGACAAAGAGAAACCAGGAGACAGTTTTGACACTTATTAAAAACAGTTAATTATTTCAGAGTCATCAAGTTTTTCACATGCTAAAAATTGATGGCAAAACAACCAAACACATCCTATGTTTGGTTAACACCTAAAATCTGACTTTGACCCTCTGGTACCGAAGCAAAGAAATTCACAGTTAAAGCTACATGTCTAGACAATACTCTGTGCTTAGCTCACACTGTTTTTACAAAGGGTCTGTGCACAATTCTAAGTGCCATATGTCCAGGGTAAGGAAGAAAAATAACAACAAAAATACAAATATCTACTTTTTTTTTCAATATAGAAATTTAAATCTTGTAGAACACAATATAGAGTAATGACACTACCTGATTATTGGTTTTCATTTTCCCTGGTAGTTCAGTTAATGCTCTTTTAAACCATTATAATGTGAGTTAAAAGCTGTTGAGCTTTGTTTCTTTTTTTTTAATCTGTTGAAATGTTTTAAGTTTGTGGAACACAGACTCCTAAATCAATGCTGATGGCACATCTAAGGTGTAAGTTGCATATTTAAGGGATTTCTTTGGTTACAAATAATTAAAATTAGGTATTCTTACATTTTTAAACTGAAAGGTCCACTTCTCTTGAATCCCTGATTATAAGTGTTTATAAGTGCAAACATGAAAACTGAACAGGAAATTTTATTTATTTGGGGGTATAGCATATCTGAAAATCTGCCTCAGCTGCAGAGCAGAAGCAGTCTGGGAACCACTACAAGAGTAGGTCATGAGTCTGGAAAGACTCTTGATCTTAAAACTCTATTTTATTACTGCTCCAAATTTGTGAAAATTCAGCTTTCAGCTGCAGGGATTTGTTACATTTTGTCTAATGGCCTAAAGGTGCCTTTAATACAAGCTTGCATTCCCTGTGTAGGTACTTAAAGAAGGTGGTCATCTCAGGTAACTTCAGCTAGAGCAGCACCAGAAAAGCTTTCCAAAATACAGATGTAATCTGATTAAGATTTTATTATTTAAAACGAATGATTTAGCACCATCCAGAAAGCAGCCAGCTGCACCTGCATCATTCACATTCTACCAAAGTCCTCCGAGAAGTATTTATTCCTCACTGTTCAAAATAATCAATGACAGTATATCACTGTCTTCCTCCACACGTATTACTCAGTGCCCTATCTTCAGTTTCTCAGGTCTCAAAATATAATCCACAAACAGCTTCCAAAAATTTTGAGATGCAGTGAGCAACAGCAGATAAAAACTTAATAAATTCATATATCTATTTCTAAAACATTCGCTATGTCTGCATTTTGCCAGACAAGCTCCCCAAATGAAGTTTTTGCCCTTTTTATATTTGTTCCAGGAGAATAAATCAAGTTTTGCATGACTGAGTAAAATAGTTCATCAAGTGAAACTTCCTTTAACGTGCGGCCATGACAGCATTACAATTTATTTGAAAATTATAAAGGCAAGATTTGGTCCGTGTCTGTGAAACCACAGAGAGATCTGTCCTCCCTGATCCACAGGAAAATTATCAGCACTGTGGCTTTTGTTAAGTCTTTTCATGCAAGATGTCATTTTTCAGGAATGTACAGTAGTTATCTTGTAGTAAATGCAAAAAACTTATGAAGTTTACAAATTAAAGCAAAGATGAATATCCTGTTCTCTGGCTAATGTAATGTACAACATTCTATACTACCATATCAAAATTTCATCTATTTTAATATAAAATAATTATACCAGATAGGATTTCCATCTCAGACTGTGACAAATGTCTTATTGCTACACAATGCAGCACCTCCAGTGGTCCTCCTCACCGTTCAATGAGTAAGAGGAAATGAACCTTGCTCGCTGTTTGGACCTGGGAGGTTCAGAGGCCACCCTTCCAGTGGCTTTTAAACAAATAAGAGGCAGCTCTTAGGTGTAAAAATGTTGCATAAATGAGGTTTCTGCCTTGATTTTACAGCACTGAGAGCTCTCAAGAGTTCCAGCCTGATTTGCTTTTAATTCTCCTGCTGTCCCCATGTGCACTTGTTTTTTTCTGATTGTCCTGAATGGTGAGCTGCTGAGGAGAGACCCATAAATGTGCTCCTCTTTCAGAGAAGCAGAGAAAAACTCCTCTGCAGACTGCACTGTCAGCTGGGCCTCTTTTGTCTAAAAGCTTCTGGGTTTGCAATGCGTAGTTGGCATGAAATGAAGACAAATCTTACCATAATTAAAACTGTAGCCATACTAGCACAAAAGAAATGTTGCCCTCTCCATGCACATGTTGTGCTGCTGCTGCCGAGAGCTCCTGGCTGCAGATCATTGGAGATTTGGGTGCATCCACAGAACATAATGCAGTGCCGCAAAATCCTGGCACTGCTCTCCCTGAAGCCCTGGAAGTCACACAGCAATCTCAGCAGGGCAATCCACTTTGGCTGGTTTCCTGAATGCTGCACTGAGGCTGCAGACACTGCTATGCCTTACTTGAAGAGCCTGCCTGTTCAGAGCTATCTTGGGATCTTTGCACGATGTTGTCAGGGGCTTGTACCAGGTGTATTCTGCATAAACAAAATCGCATTATTTTGCAAACCCTCATCTTTGAACATTTTGCAGCAAGAAAGTTCAATTTTGTGATAATGCTAGTGATGTGAGAATGAGTCCAGTATCCAAATTCCATCAAAATTCCTTTTTGACACAATGTGTATCCTTTGGTCAGTGGCTTAACTTCAGTGCCTCACTCCTTTATCTTTATGGATATATGTGTTCTCACCTATATCAAAGACAACATGCAGGGCAGCAGAGCAATTTATAGACACTTAATAACTGTAAAGTGGTGACAATACAGGAATGGTGCTGGGAAAGAACAAAGTATTACTTTGGCAGGTGAATAATTTGTGCCCCAAAGCCACTGTGAGCTGGAAGTGACCTCTTGTGTCAGTTTAGCTATCTCTGTCCACTGGGCTCTGAATATCATGTGAAAAAGAAATGACAGATAGAGTATTTTTTAAATTTCAGAAAATTCTGACTCACTTCCTGTGGAAGTGACTTGCAGGGTTTAATCACAACTTGAGCAAAAGCAATACCTCTTTTTACCAGGCCACTACCCAGTTAGGTCTAATGATGGCGTTTAGAGACTACATGCAGAACTGCAACTCGTTCATCATCCATCATTTCGAGTACCTCTAGTGCATTTCCTCTCAATCTCTTCCTCTTAAGTGTGAACCCACCAGCACTCTGCATCAGAAGTCCTCTTTCTGAAGGCTATGCAAATTCAATGCAGTCTACAGGACGTGGCTGTGACTTGGGTCCCCCAAGAGAAAGCACCAAGTCATGAAAAGAAGTCAAGTTGTTGCTCCTGCCTCTGAAGGAGGTAACTAACTTGCTGTCATGTCACTAACAAAATCTGAAGGACTTGTG
The DNA here is from genome assembly GCF_949628215.1 of Phalacrocorax aristotelis. NCBI lineage: Eukaryota > Metazoa > Chordata > Aves > Suliformes > Phalacrocoracidae > Phalacrocorax > Phalacrocorax aristotelis. The sequence goes on from NC_134283.1 coordinate 13,564,490, forward strand.
ATTTGAGGGGTAGATTTCTGAGTACCCTCCCTTGCCAGTACACAGTATTTGTCTTTTTTATTAACAGCAACTAAATGAACCTCAGAAATTATCTGAACTGAATGAAAACAAAACAAACTAAAATTAGTAACAGCATACTCTTTGCCTAGGGCAGCATTGAACTGATGTTTGATGTGATGGTGACGAACAAATCCTTATTCCAATTCTAAATTCTGTCTACTAAATAAATAAGTAATGCCATCAATAGCATTTCCAGCATTGCGTTCGCCTCCTGCAACTTTTACACTATTATTGTATTGCCTTTGACTACCTCTACAGCACAGTTTGGTACCTGGGCTGACTCAGAAGTAGTACTGCAGCCAATAAACTCATGACAAGAGAGATTGAATGAGATTGTTTGAAGTATTTAATGGATAATATCTTATATCAATCTTTAGTAGACATCCAGTACTTGCCCTGTCTTCTATTCTTCTATGCCAACCTTTTGCAATGTGGAAACGCTTTCTGGATATTCCTCCTGTATCTCCTTGGTTTTATCCTGGTTTTTATCACATTAGCCCTGATAACAAAGAGGAAAAAAATGTATCTGAATAGCAACCTATCTCTACAGAAAGATGAACAACAGAGAAAGTGTATAAGGTCACATCAGAAAAAGCTAGAAGACCTGGGGAAAAAAAAAAAGTGTCTTAATCTAGGCAAAGTTACCTAAACCTTTCAAACTTTTTAGCCAGATAAGGTGAGCTGTTCTATTTACATATCTTTGTTGGAGTTCTCAGTGACTAAGACTTATTTTCTCCTTGTGTTCTCTAGAAATCCCAAGGTACTTTTATATGAGAAAAGGGCTGAATTTGAAGTGTTTGAACACCATATGCTTCTCCCATTAACATGAAAAATGTTGCTTGCCACCTGACAAGTGCCTGTACTGCAGACTGGCTTCAACACCACTTCTGAATCATCCCCTCTTGTCCCAGAATGAAAAGTGCTATACATCATATGACTTGCTGTTGGTACTTCATATTTTTAGCAACTTTTTGAGTATTTATCTGTTTAACTTCCCCTCCGGTACCTCTGCTTTTCTCTGGTCTCATGCTTGTAGGTAACAGCATTGTTCATCCAGGGGATTTCCCACTAAGGAACAGGAGAGAGAGCTGAAAGCAAGTCTCACAGCTTAGTTGTGCTCCCCCTTGCTCAACACCCATCAGGATGCAGTGTCGGGATCCATCCTCAGATATATACACCTCTAAGATTCCCCTCATATAATTAGGCTACAGTGCAGTCCCACTGGGATGTTTCCTGAGTATAAACTCCTCTCAGCTCCATTCTGCTGCTGATACTGAAACCTCAGAACTGAGTTTTAAGGCTCTAAGGTATTGCAGAACTTCTCCTAGACACTGAGCTTGGCACACTATCTGTGAAAAAGAGATAGGTAAAATAAATGAATGAAACCTTCCAGAAAGTTATTTAAATCCAGTGCACGCTTCACAGCACACTTAAAAATAAAAAGTCTAATTTCCATGAAGCTATGCAGCCAAACTCACCTTCCTTAGAAAATTCCTAATACAATCCTCCTGTGCTTGGACAGAGCATGGTTCTTTGTGATGGAAATGCAGGGATCTTTTACCGTCTAGAGTTTGTCTGTCCTGGTGAGGCTCAACAAACTATCACTGTGTTGCTTGTATAGCAGTGCAGCCTTCCAACAAGGTTCAATTGTAGATACATCCATGATGTATATTCATAACATCTACAAAATCAGAAAGAACTCATCAACTATACATAGACTTATTTCCTAAGCTAGCAAGATTTTCAGAAAGGGCTACCAAGCTCTAAGGTCTTCATCTCATGGTGTCTCAGCTAGGATTATTGAAAGAAATCTGGCTGGTGTCCAGAAATCTTTGAGGGTGCAAGGTTTTGGAGCTTTGCAAAATCAGTTTACAACATAACAAAACACTCACTGGGATATCACACCAGGCTGTAAGTAGGCTGCTTGGTATTAGAGAATTTAGTGGCAATATTAAACCTCACTGTAAAAATGTGAAGGTCTTCATGTAGACATAGTTTTAGCAGAGTTATAAAGTTGTAATTCCCTTTCACAGTGTATTGAAGTGTTGGGTTTGGGTCACAGCAGTCCTCAGCTGAATTAGAGTCCAGGGTGGTGTTAAAGGGCTAGAATAAATAATATATACACACACACAACCCCTTCTGCATCATACTGCACAAGTGTTCTGGATCATTTGTTATGCAAATGCCACCAAAAAGGAAATCCATACATAGGGCCAAGCAATTGATAGTGGTGAAAAACTAAAAGCAAAAAAGTATACACCTCCCAAGAGATAATGGGGAGAGGACAGAGAATGGGTAAATCATTGGATCAATTTAGCTTGAGACTACATGAAAACGCCAGTTAAAAATTATGCTGTAGAAGACATCTCAATTCTACTTACTGGGACACTGAACTTTGAGATACAGAAATACTTCCAGATACAGAATTCAGTCCCTGGTTACACACAGAGCTGATGCTTTCTGCTAACACCTTCATTACATTCTTGTGCAGCATGAGCTGGTCTACACCTGTATATATATACCTGTTTTGTCCTGGAAAAAATAATTTTGGTGGATATTTCTTGTTTAATTTAAAGGGCCTTAAAAACAATGAATCCAACAAAATTGAGATGAATGTGGAAACCAGTCTGAAATTACTATGCCAAAACACACAAAGATGTCCATAAGTTTCCGCTTAGAGTATTTTCCCCAGAAAATAATATATTAAATAACACAGATTTGTAAACGTTCGTGCTACTAAACTGCATAATACTAGAAAGTCAAACCGATAAAGCAATTTTACTGTGCTTTCACTCCATTCTACAAATGTAGCCAGATGGATTAAGATGGAATAAAAACATGCTATGAGGATGTCATCACTGTGACTCATACCTGAGTCTCCCCAGAAATGAGGGGTTTGGAGGAGACAGTTGTCCTTGAAACACTGTTTTGACACTTTCCCAGGAATAGTTCTGGTTGAAGAAATTCATAAGTGAGAAGTACCAAAAGTTGAAGTGACATTGGGAGAATAAATGGACTATTGCTTCTCCACACATGGTCCTTGCTCATGGATCCCAGGGATTCCAGGGGTGTTTGCAATCACATCCAGGTTGCCATGTCTGTTCAGGAAACCTGTGGATAAAATTCACAATATTTTGTTCTTTTCCGAATAGAAGAGATTGGTTGAGTCTACTCCTTTTCTCATTCTGCTTTTGGAAAGGAAAAGAATCATTGATTTTTCTATCTCTCATGCCTCTACTAACAAATGGTGGTCCAAATAGGGAGTTCTATGAATGGTAACTAGAGGGGTGATGAGACACTAGTGGTCAGTTATGCATTTCAGTAGTTTTGAGATATCCTAATCAATGCTTACTTGCTTTCGATCTCCCTAGTAAAGAGCACAGGTTACTTGAGTGGCCAATGAAACATATAAATAAGGATTTAGAGATAGAAGTTCAAAGAATTGTGACTTTATATCAGCCAACAAGAGAAATTAACTGCAATTTTTTTTATATTTAGGATGGTCATATTGGTACCAAGGATGTTTAAGGTGAACATCAAAAGATGTCTTTGTTGATGAAATAAAAGGGTCTTTCATGTCTTCCTGTTATATTTTATTACAATGTATGGTTACCTCTCTGTAACAGATCTCTTAGAAGGGAGCAAAAACTATTGTCAGATTAACTATAGCCACATGTCTGTAGCATAAATCCATGTAATGAAGGGAGCCACACACATGGGAGGGTGAATGGATGCCCTGAAGAAGAAACAGTGAGGGAAGAGCTGCTGGGCTGGAAAAACAGGAATCTTTGTACCAGCTGGAGTATCACACTGCTTTATAACAGAGAATTTGAGTTGGCATTTGGGCAGAAGCAGGCTCAGTGTCATGCTCTTGGGTCTGGAACAGGCAGAGTGATGCAACAGTCCATAGCAATAGGCTACTTCATGGCAGTTTTAATCTGTAGGTTTTCACATGCTGTCAGGAAAGCTTGTGCATTGTAAAGATTGTGTGTCAGCTCTGCACATCTCAGAGGGCTCTGATGGGCAATTAAGCATGACCAACGTGCCTGGAAGAACCACCAGACAAAAATGGTGCCTGGGACAGCTGCAGTGCACATCTCAGAGCCCTCCATTCAGCAAGCTCTGGGTGCAGGCATTGCTCCTTGTCAAGGATCTGGCCCTGTCTAAACCAGGCTAATTATTAAGTCATCTTCTTCCCATTAACTTGTGAAGAAAATGATCCTTCTGGGTTTGAATGGCAGAACAGCATTAAGAGGATGCACCTTTTTCTTTTTTTTCTAAGGAAAAAATCAACCAAACAGAACATTCACAATGAGGATGATCTTGTAAGTACACACACATCAGAACAGAGAGCATGATACTTTCCTCAGATTTCTTTGAATGTTTCTTTAGAAGAAACTGGGAGGAGAGAAGGAGGAGAGAGTTTATTGTAAATCAACTTCGGTACAAAACTTTTGTAAAAAGGTGCCCAACATGCATGACATTCTTTGTTCTGTGTTTTTCCTACATATAAAGCCTTGACAACCTGCTATTCTATGATTGATGCACTTATTTCTTCTAAAGTATCACTAACCAAGCATATCATTTTTATACAGTAAGTGTATATTCAATTTCCTACAGTTTGACTGCTAAACAGGCTTAGTAGTAAAACAAATATATACTGTCACAGTGTACTGTTAAGGGGGACTAGCTGAAAACCTTGGAATACTTTTCATTTGCGTTCCCTTTGCTTTTAGTGGCAAAGAAATCACAGCGGGGCAGATGCTAAATATCCATATTTTTATAAAAGTTCTATTGTCATTGGGTGCAATCTGCAACTACTGCAGACTTTGTACAATGTTAATAGGAATATTATGATTCATATATTCTTGCACAATAAGACAGTATGACATATCAGGTTTGCAGGCTCTTCTGACAAGGTATGAGGTATTTATCTGGGGGTTTATACCACAGTCTTATCAGCCTAGTATCTGAACAACTATTGACATCATTATCATTCATGTATTCATAAAATGCATAGGGGTCTCCCAGTTACATTCCACAAAGTATGGAGTTGCTTCTCTGTCATAGTGTGAAAGAAAATAGAAGCTGAAGAAAAAGAATGCAAACTCTTGTTGGCTTAGTATTGGATCCCTGGCACTCCTGGACTGGGCAAGAGGATAATGGATCTGTGAGAATTCATGTATGTTTATGATGTACGAGGCATTTCAGCTCACATTGAATCAGGTCAGTGAGTCCATTGGACAGGATGCAATGTCAATGGAACTGTTATGTGTTATTGATGTCAGTCACAGAATAGATAAAAACATTAGCAAAATAGCTTCCATTGTAATTTCTTTTTATTTTTTTTTCAGATGACTGAAGGCACCAGTCCATATTATACACAAGAAACCTCCAACATTTCTGATTCTCAAACAGCTTTGACTTGGAGCAAATCTAGGAAATGACAAACTACTGCCAAAAAATATTTTTACATGGAACAAAATGGTTTAACCTGTTTCATTTAGATTTTCAATCGTGGAGTAAGTTTTGCCTACAAAAGAGAAACACACTTGCTCCAGGTCCTCTTCTGCAAATTGTTCGGCATTCGAGTCCTTTTACTCACTCTACAATTTTGCTTACCTCTATGTTATATACCACTGTACCAATGAATTTTAAAAGACCAATTATTATTTACATTTAAAGCAACTTTAAACTGCCCAGTCTGTGACATTAAAGCACATATTAGCACTTCTTCACACTGCCAAAGATGTAAAAAGACCATCAAGCAAATCACACCCAATGGACTATGCATATACTTCAAGGAAGAGGACATACAAAAATTAACTTAAAAGCTTTTGATATGGATCATACCCATTTCACCTAACCTTAGGTATCTTATATAGGCATGTTCCCTAGAGATACATACTACATGGGCTGCTACCACAACTGACCCGATCCTAAGCTAGAAGTCTTAAACCCCCTACATAGGCGGTAAAAACTGAGCAGCATTTAAATGCCATGTAGAAAATAACTATGTATATATAAATATCTATAGGATTTAACATCTTATAAGGAGGGAAATAAGCACTGTAGGGCAGACTGCACAAAGACAACGCACAGTTTCTTTGCATCCTGGGTTCCCCACATCTCTTTAGTGACATTTTAAAACTTTAAGCAAGCAAGTGACACCATAAATTTCAGTAGGGCTGCATGTGCCTAAATGTAACCACCTAACTGTTTTACAGCTTCAAAGCACGAATCATATACTTGCATTTGCCAGTTAGCTCCATAAAGGGATAGGGAAGCGTGTGTTTACCTCATCTGCATACCCAAAGCTGTTTTGTGTGCGTACCTTTGGCAGGCTCATCTGAGACTTACATCTTTGCACCTGCACCCATGGAAAATAGTTTTGTTCAGAGCAAGACTTAGGAAAATACAAAGAACAATTTTGGTAAACAGTATTAGCTCAAAGATATATGATAAAGGTAAAGGAAATGCACTAAAAAAATTATGCAGCTCTTTGCTTGCTCATTTCTAAGGACGGGTTTGGCTGATCCTTTGCTATGATATAGATTTGTCCTATTGCTTGATTTCACCATGACATTCAGAAAACCCTGTGCCAATTTGTAACTCGTGGGCACAAGAAAAACAGGGACTCCAATGTTAAACATTTGAGTCCTTGCCAGTGGGGCCACTGGTCTTTGCTGGTTTTGGCTGAGAAGGGGTTAATTCTCCTAACCGTGGCGGGGTTGGCTACCTTTCCAGCTTCCCTCATTCTGCCGCGTGGCGGGGGGGGCTGGGAGGGGCAGGGCCATGGTGGGGGCGGCTGACCCCGACTGGCCAATGGCAGGTTCATTCCATACCACGTGAGACCATGACCAGTATATTAAGGGGGGGCAGCGGCGTCGGGTGGTGAGCAATTGTGTCACGTGTGGTTTGTTTCAGCAGTTTGTTCCCCTCCCCCCTCCCTTCCCGCCCCCCCCCCCCCGACTTTTGCACCTCTCGTTCTCTTGTACGTTGCATTTCTGTTGTTGTTTCTTTTAATTTGAATTATTAAACTGTTCTTATCTCAACCCATGAGCCTTACCCTTCTGATTCTCTCCCCCATCTACCGGTGGGGGAGCGAGTGAGCGAGCGACTGTGTGGGGCTGAGCTGCCAGCTAAACCACGACAGGGCCTCACCTCTGAAGCTTCAGGAATTTACAAAGTGAGGAATCTTAATAATGACCTGATGCACAGTCTGATTGATGCTTTGCTGACTTGCACAATAATCCTTTATTATTATTATTATTATTATTATTCCTTTCCCTGCAAACCTAGTGCTTTGTTTTGAACCAGAAATGCTTATAGGGTCATTAAAAATTTAATTTGTATACTGAAAGTGTTGGCAAAGATAGGCTACTGCTGTACATGTTATCTTCAGAAGTGAAAGATTAGTAATAACATCTCCCTCTTTCCCTACAAAGAGACACCACTAATTAGTGATTCTTTGATCCCACCATCTCTGAACAGAGACTACTACAAGAAAGGTCATCAGGCCCCTGGCAGAAGTATTCAACCTCTTACATGTAAATCAAGGGTCACAAAGTGGACTAGGTTTTACAAAATATTGTGAACAGTGATTTCTTTGAATGATTCCTCTGCTCATCTTGGTGGTACCACTTATTACATTTGGTGTGAAGTCTGCAATTCTCTACTAGTTCAGAAGCAGGAATAAAAATCATTTAATAAAACTTCTTTGGATTCAGTGGGCACAAGGTAGTGGTGCTTGCTTCATTCACGGTGGTCAGAGGTGTACTTCAGGACACACTCTCACAGAATCATAGAATTGTGAAGGTCAGAAAAGACCCTTAAGATCACTGAGTCCAACCCCTAACCTATCACTGCCAACTCCACCACTAAACCACATCCTCAAACACCATGCCTACCCTTCTTTTAAATACCTCCAGGGATGGAGACTCAACCACCTCCCTGGGCAGCCTGTTCCAATGCCTGACAGACCTTTCAGTGAAGAAGTTTTTTCTAATGTCCAACCTAAACTTCCCCTGGTGCAGCTTGAGGCCATTTCCTCTCATCCTATTGCTTGCTACTAGGGAGATGATTCATAGGATGCAACAGTCTCGGGAAAGTGCAAAGTGTGGTTTTCATTTTTGTCTCATGCTCCTAACAATGCAGAAGCTGAATGAAACTACAATGGATGATTTATCTGTGTGTGTTTGAGACTGTGCCCCACGTGGGCAAGAAAATAGGATTTGCCTCTGTCTCCCCTCCACAGTGGTTCCCTGCAGTCCCAGCAGCTGCGAACAGGGTGAACTCACCCACCAGGAACTGGGCTCATCCCCCTGCCTCTTAAGCTGGCAAAGCAGTGAATTTTGCATTACTTTCTTAATGAATATACACCTCTAATTAACAAAGACTGCAAACTATGTGTTCCCTTTCCCAGGTCTTTCCTTCCCTGAGAACAAGTGGCTGTTGCAGTTAATCTAAAGAAAATCCTCCTAGGCTCTCTGCTCCACGTTTCCCCCTCTCTACAAACCAAACTGTCTTGCACTGTAAAACAGATAACTGAAAATTTTAACGACCAGGTTCTTAAAATATTTTTAAACTTCCCCTTCCCAAGCTTTTTGATGTAAGGAGAAAATCTCATGCAGTGCCTACTCTTATCTCCCCAAGAGAAAACAAAGAGAGTTAAAGGAAAACATCTTCTGCAGAGACTGCCTTTTCTGCGCTTCTCTCCCCACTGTGTGCCAAATAACGGCATCTGTTCCTGCTGTTCTTTAGTTCCCCCATCCAGTGTGTTTTCAACTTCCTGTGAAAATTTGTGGTTCTTAAATCCAAAGGTCATGTTTAACACTTAAGTTCAGTTTGGAAGGATTTGGATTTGTTTTTCTTCAATTTTTTTTTCCAGCTCTCCTTTGAAAATTCACAAAAGGCTTTCACTGGCTCTTTGCATTGTCTGTGTTTTACACATTTCAGCATACATGTCTGCAATTCAGGTTAATGCTCTGGGAAGTATTCATTCATGTATTGATAAGCATTAAAGCATTGCTGTTTCCATGCCTTCTGGTGCAGTTCGACATGCAGCTGGCAGCACAAGCTCCTCTAACACTGCCCTCACTGTACAATCAGTCTGCAGCATATAGGAATCCCCTTCATCAGGTCTACAAGAAAATTCAAGCTGCATGTAAACTAAGCCACACTTTTAAGCAAAGGTTGTTAGAGTACCAGCCAAAATTCTACTGAATAATGTATTATGTTTTTTTGCAAGAGGAGCTGAACCCAGATCACCAAATTAATTTTTCTTATTGCTTCAAGTTGGACTCAAACTGTGATCCCAGAGCTGAAACGCCAGTTCTCTGTCCAGTGAGCTGGTCAGCCCATCTGTTTGCCAGCTTTGTGCATTTTACAGTAGGAAGCCTGAGATGGTTTGACCACTGATGTATTGTGGGTCTCCACTTATTCAGTATTTTCCCTAAAATATAATATCAAAAAAATGAGTATTTGCCAGCTGAAAGGGTGCACTGATTGCAGTGAGGAAAAATTTGAGAGAGATAGGCAGGGAATTAAAGGCAAATACATAACATTTTCAATGGTTTTAAAAAAAAAAGCCAAGACCTTAATTGTTTTCTTTCTAACATTAAGAAAAATGGTCTGTGCACGTTAGTGAACTTTTATTTCAGTGCCAAGGATCTGGGCTGCTCCACAGAGCACTGGGCAGGAGCCCAGGCAGCAGAATTTGGGATCCATGCAGCCTGCGCCTGCCACCCCCTCAGCCTGACTCTATTTCTCCTATCTGAAAATTTATCCTACAAATGCCACTTTAGAGATGAAGGGAAAAGAAGTCCTGAGAGGAGTACTCTTTTAATGATGTAATTTTTAAAGTGTTTCATATGTTTCATTTCTGTTCATTTGAGAAAGAAAATCAACCCTACATGTCTGACGCCGTGCAGTGGGTCCCAAGATTTTCTCTGCCCTTGATTCACAGGAGTAGGCAGAAGCCTTCATGTCCTTTAGTCTGCTCACCCTGTGGATCTGGCATGATCTCTTGTTTGGTCCGAGAATCAGATGCTATTTCTGGTCTGAAGACATTTGTTCTCAATTGCCTACACAGTTCAATAGGATTTTAAGGTACAGTTGTTAGGGATTAAAAAGCACCTAAAGATGTATCAAGTGGAAGGGTCAATACGACATCAGTGTGTATTGTGTTACAGTGTGTTGCATTATGTGGTATATCTCAATTCACCATTGGAAACCAGATGTGGCGGACAAGTCCAGCCTACTTTTTGAAAGTTTGTAGATATCTTTGAATTACATCATCAACATTTAAAGATTTTTAAAAAGATATCAAGAAGTAGATTTTCTCAAGTCTTCCAATTGCTATCAAAAACTCAAATTCTATTGGATAATTTAAATGTTCTACCCCGATATAAAAGAAAACAAAACAACCCCACAACGTAAAAGGAACACTTATATCTTTCTTTTGTATACGGAGAATGGTATGAATTTTCTACCTGTAAGGTGTATTGAATTTTTAATCATCTATATATTTATGGTAAAGAGTAACACATTACTTCTAGCACACAAAAGCTTATGGCATACAATTATCCTTAATTAATGGGTAAGTGCAAAGCTTTATTATTCAATGAAACTGATTTATTATCCTAATTCTCCAATGTTCTGCTTCATGTTTCCATTGAAACCATTGTTTGCACCATGGTAACCAGCAACCACCATATGCACGTGATCTTTTTTATGACCTATACGAAATTAGATTTTATTGTTTTCTTAAAGCTGAAGTGTAGCCTCTGCAAGCCGTCTGGCTATAGCTTCTGATACCTATAAATGAGGGACAGGTCGCTTGCTGCTTTGATTCTGTAATAATCAGGTCATATTTTGGTGTGTTATTATAACCCAGTGTCTATTTTTTCCCCAGTGGTCCTGCACACGTCCCTCCTCTTCCTTCCCGAGCATGACGACGCACTTGCCTACCTGTCCCTGTCTCCTCTGCTCGGCACAGCTAGTTAACTGTAAGGAAGTGAAAAGAGCTGAAAGCTAGTGGGTGTCGGAGCTGCCTAGTAGAGAGATCCCCAGCTAATTGCTAGTCCTAACAGGCACAATTAGCCGCTACAAGCCCTTTGAGATGGCCCTGGGCTTCTCTCAGGTAACAGCCATCACTAGATAAAGGCTGAAATACACTGCATTTAGAGAGACGCTTGCAGACAGGCATGTCACAGGCTGCCAATTATGCTCTGCCTGTACACAGTCACTTCCAAGAACCAGACAAGACACATACACCTGAAGTTAAAGGGACAAGATGTGTACTATTTTGAACTACACAAGTATGGGGCATGTGAAGATATAACCCTTCTCAAATTAGGTCGTGCCATCTTTTCAATTATCAGTTCTTGATCAAGGTTTGCAGAGTTTTTTAATGTTTACTCCAAGCAGCAAGTCCTGGAAAGCTCAGTGGGAGAGGGCTGCATATTTTGTTTGCTGTATGTGATGTTACTTTAAGCAAAGTTTCATCATCACCACACAGAAAAACATGGCTTAACAGGCCTTTTCTAACCAAACAGTGGTGCTCTACCCTGATGGGACTGTAATCTTTAGCCTTCTATTCCTCACAGAGAAGGAGAGACAGATTAAGGTATCTAGGGATTACTTCTGAAACTAGTAAAGGCCCCACACTCCTTTATCTACAAACAAATGACCTTCTCTGAGCGTCTCTGGCAGTACATCCTTTCTTTCAAGCAATGAGCTTCTGTACAAAATAAAGCAGCCCAGAAAGACAGCCTTAGAAAGACACATCAAGTTTTCAGGAAAATTAGAAGGAAATGGGCAATTTCAGGTAGCTACTGTAATATGGGCCATCTATAACAGCATCCTATGGAAAATCTTTATACCTTAGTTCATAGATATTCAAACATATGATTATAAAAATTTTAAGATCTAGATCTAAGCTGTGGTCATTGGTATTAACATACAATTTCCAAGGCACATAAGAAGCACAAATTCTGGCCTGAATTTTCATATATTGGTAACATAAGAGGGACACCCGCCTCCATACCTGCATGTCCATTTAAAAAAAGATTCAGAGAAGTGATTCAGAAAACTTGTGTACTTGTAATTTCTTTTGAAGAAAACATCTTATTATGTTGCTCTGATCATTAAAATTATTCCACTGCTTACCTTCAGGGGATCCCATATCTCCTGTCATTCTCTGTTAGAACACGAAGCCTCCATCACGGGCTACAGTAGGAGCATGTTCTTATGGTATTTGTCAAAAATCTGTCAAACTACCTGTAACAAATAAAACTAAAATTAATATTAAGGGATTCCTATCATGTTTATTTCCTTTTTTAAATAACATCTTGAACATCATCTTCCAGACCATGTAACATCTTGTGAAGCAGGTTAACATTCAGAAGTCTGCTTTCTCAATTCCAGTTGATACCACATGGGAATGGCTCTTCCTGTTTAGGAAGCTAAACCAAAATTCAAGATATTAAATAGAAATTTCTGGTTTTAAGACTCAGTTTAAATTTTCCCAAGAGTTTTGTGACCTTCATATGGGAAGTATGTGAAGATCGTAATCATAATTGCAAATTATGGAATTATGGAATAGTTAAATTCTTTTAAAGCATAAAATTTATGTGTATGTATTGTGTATGTAACACAATTCCCTGAATTAACAATGAAGTTCCAAATGAAGACTTGTAGGGTTTTTTGGGACCTATGTCTGTACTTACATACATGGAAGGAAAGGAAGACCACCAGATGGATTAACAACATATGTTATCTGCACTTATGCTTTTCTCATAATGATCTACTGATAGTTCTTGTGATAGATTTGTAAGCCAGATTCCAGGTAAAAGGATTGAAGGAACTTGAACTTACTTTATTGCTTCCAGTGTTCCCTTTAGATTCCAGACACTTTTTATTAGTTTTTGTTTGTTTGCTTGTTAGATTTGTTTTCCATATTGAAGAATGGACATCTTTGAAATGTATGCAACACCAGCATACTAATATTTGATTTCAAACCAAGTAAAGATCAAAAAACTAAAAGGAAAGAATGAGTACTCTATTATTAAACTAGCAAAATAAATAGATATACATTTTTTCCCTTTTTACAGATACATTTGCAACGAAATTAGTAATAAGATCTCCTCAATATAAATAAAAAAGGCTTGCGCTTACCTATTAATTAAGAATAATGGAATGCCATAAGCTTTTGTGTGCTAGTGGTACTGTAATTTGTTACTCTTCACTACAATAAATATAGAGCTGATTAAAAATGCAGTGCAGCTTATATATATAAAATTCATACTGCATTCTGTATTGATTCGCTTTGCTCATCCTGGTAGTCCACTGAATTCAAGGGGACCGAATTTTCATATACAGCCTTCTCAAGTGGAGAAGAAAAGCCTCTATCTAGGCAGAAGAGGTTCAACAGGTGGATCTACAACACATGGTGTGACACAGTTTTTAGGGCCACAAATCTCATGGGCTGACCTCCTCTTTCATCTAAAGCCAGTTCACCCAGGTACTCCTATACTACTTAATACATACTCCAAAACTCAAACAGATCAAGCATGTTAGTTTCCAAGGGCAGTTTTATGACCAAAAAGGGGATTTTAAGGACCCAATCAGGATCTCAGAAAGTAGATTTACCTTCCCAGCTCAGAGGCTCGGTCCATTGCTCTGATGTCCCATCTCCAGCTGTGAGTTACCCAGGAGGATTATTGCCTCCAGCTCCCCCTCTTTTCCTCTTCTCATCCTCAAATGTCAGCAAAAAAAAAAAAAAAACCCAAACCAAACAAGTGAACACATCTGGTGAATTGCACAGCAGAGAGGAAGCTAATGTACTAGGAATAATGTCCTGGTGAAAAAGACTTAAATTTCCCAAAGCAAATTAACAGAGAGTGAACTTGTGATCTCCTATGAGGGGAAAAAAAATAGATTATGAGAACCATGGGGCTTATTCAGTGTGAGAAATGGGATTATTGTACATACCACTGTGTGTGCTCCTCAAACTACTACATATGACTTCGTATGGCACTGCAAACTTTGGGATCTTTTACAATTCGAAGAATTAGGCACCATTCACTACAAGCGTTATTGCATCAGACTAAATAGCCTGATTGTCCTTTTCATGGTGGCCACTCCTGAGATCAGAAGTTACTGTTTACATGGGTAATTTTAGACAGATGCACTTTAAATGCTCCCTAATATATATATAGCAACAACCTAAAGCATTATGCCATTGGACCAAATTAGGCCCATCCAATATATTCACATTTCAGACTCTTCAGAAATTGGATTTTTATTTTAAGAACTCTCACCTATAAGGCAGAGAAATCTCTATACATCACCTTGCTATATTTGGTTATTTGTTGGGCTTTTTTGCCTTCAAAAACAAACTCTTACACCACCACCTGTGAGAAACTGAATTTTTCACCCCTGCTGTAGCCTCTTTCAACTAATTAGGGTCAGTTATCACTCTGTACATGTTAACATTACCTACTTAATTGCTAATAATCTTAGTAGATAAGAAGGAGGAGTGAAAAGTTGATTCTCCCAAGAGGAATCAGAATTTGCTCCCTGAGGAAAATGTAGAAGGGAAAAAGTAAAGGAAAAAAAAGGCACACCAGAAAAATGGAAAAGGTGGTTAAAGAAGAAAAGACAAACAATATGCAATATTATCCCACAGAGTGATAAGAAATGTAATAATCATGCACTCCAGGAATAAATAACGTTAATGACCAGAAGTTTAGACACTGCCTAACACCATATGCTTTGAGCTTTTTGAAAACTTCTTACTATCATCTGTGTAAGTACTGCTGTGGGTTGAGTGTAATGCCTGGACCATGGTCAGTCACTGCTATCAGAATCTGTCTCTCTATACAAGATAAATTTGGCTCCCCTATCAATCACAGACAGAGTCCACTACTCAGGACTCCATTACAACCCTATATTAGTGTTGAACACAGGAAATGCACAATACTGCATTAAATGTAGAAATGTTAGGTAGGAAAAAAATAAAACCCAACACTGAAATTCAGATGAAGATAAGATTTTCAGATTAACTTTCTTCCTTTAGAAAACTGATCACTTATCTTTAAGACTCAAAATTCCAGTTTTACACATTAGCCATAATAAAGTGCCTACAACAGTGTCTGATAACAGCGTGCTGGAGCATTCGCCGATTATGAACTCTGAAAGAAGAGTGATACCCACCTATTCTCTAATGATATTTCCTACACTAGTACTTGAAGGGTTTAAGTATTGGCTGTTCTGGATACAGTGGGGTTTGTGATATCTGATAGGATCTTAAACCAGAATGATATGGATGTAGGCCATAAAATAAGATCAGAAAACAGAGAGCCAAGGAGATAAATTTTGTGAGTCCACCTGACCAATCCAGCTGAGCAGTGCCGGTTCCTGAATCCCATGAAGCAGGCATGTAAAATATCTGTTTTTTTGATGGGCCTGGCAGATGTGATGCCAGAAATAATTCTACTCTGATTTATTTTTGTAGCTTTATCTAGTTCCCTATATTAAACCTACAAACCTAAAATAATTTTAGGGCCGTTTATTTTTATGTCTACAAACAGTACAGTTACCCAAATGTTAAAAGCCTATGCTCATAGGCCCATAAAAGCATTGTTGATTAGATTGCAGTATTTCAGGTTTTAGTTATCAACACTGACACTTTTGGAAAAAATTGAATACAATATACTTCTGTACACATTGCAATGTTTTTAACCATTTAGTCAGTACCACGTACATCAAATAGACACCATAATAAAACAGAAGTACATTAAACACATCTGGAAGCACTTCGTAGCTGACTTCTTCTTATGAAAACGACTGTACATAATTTCATCATTCACTTTAATTCATTCACATGCTACAGTCAATGGAGTCAGATAACACGCTGCAATAAGATTCAAGCATAGATTTCTCCCTGTGTTAAATTCCATGCTTTATCTGTCAGCCTACTCTTGCCATCATTTGTGAGTCCATAACTTGACACCAGAGTCTGCAGCAGCAGTACTGGACACCACAGAGACCTGGTGGGGTATTGTGATTCACCTTTCAGAATGTCATTGTTCCATTTATCTTATATCATATTTTGCAGTTAGTTACTAACAGCAATTCTAGCGGCACCAAGTAAGTTAACCTTAAAAAGCTTGACCAGAAGCTGCAAGGGCAAACCAGATCTCCCTTTCTGTTCTCAGTAAATGGGAGGATATTTGCATGAGGTCCCTGTTCTTTTCTTTTTACCCTTTATTTCTTGGTCTGAATCATTACCTTATACACACTTCAGGATGAAAAGTTCCCACATATGTACGGTTATTTTTCTACTGTATATTTTTTCAGTTTCACCCACAAAGCATAGATTCACAGCAGTAACAGAGGCAATAGCAGTAGACATGGCAAAAAAACCCTGCCATGGTACGATTGATAACATATCCAGCAGAAGCTTGATATCAAAGGACATGTATTTTAAAAACAAAGTTACCTTACCTTATCTACTGGTATTCCTTTTCTAATACCAACTAAATCCCACTAATTGGCCACAAAACTAATGAGCTGGCATGCAATAATGCATGGCCAATCTTCTTTCTACTTTTTAAGCAGCATGTTGATCAGAGCATGGCTGAAATGATTAGCACAACAGACATAGCTAACAAAAAAAAGGTAGAACATATGAGCTACATTGTCAAAACCCCAGTGAAATGCTGTCAGTCTCCATGACAGTGACACTTTTAGGGACACCACTGAATATCCTATTATATGATTGGTGGCTGCACCTCAGTAACATATTTCCAATCTTTTCTTAAACTTGTTCAATTATAAACCAACCTAAACCAGACTGATTCATAAGCACAAAACCACGAACAGTTCCTTGTTTAAAGTATGAAGAGACATCTTTTCACAGAAACCAGAGATTTAGTTAAGATTCAGTACTATAGAAGAGGTTTCCAAATTGTCTACTACTCAATGATCTGAAAATACTTTATAAATCTTACATTATCCTAGTTTCAGCGCAACAATCATTCGTGCAACAATCCAGGCAACTAAATAGAGGTATCCTTTTTACAAGTTGAGGAAACCAAAGCACAGAAAGACTAAACAAGTATTAAAAGAAATTACAAGATTTCTGTTCCAACACTAGAAGCAAACACATGTGGGGTTTTTTTGAGTCCAAGTTTTGAGTCTGTGTTTTAAATTTCAGCTATGCTCACTTGTTGCTTCTGTTTGCTGTGCTTTGCTAGAGAAAACAGAATATTTAGAGACTTCATCTGAAAAAGCCACCACATTAAATGTAGTCTGGCAAGCTCTTGAACAGAACAGAACATTATCCCTTACAGACTGACTAGCTGGCCAGTGCAGCTGGCCTGGATGAAATGTCTTTCTTGATCATTTTGTTTATAGGATATATTTTGCTTTGGCATTTCTGCCACCTGCTCTTGTTTTCCATTACTTTGTGGCTATGTAAGCGCTTACTGGCTTCAGTCTACACTTACCCTGAGAAAGCAAAAATATTCTCTTCTCATAAAATAAACTTTGAATCATTATTTTATTAGTCAAATGTAGACAGGTTAATAAGCTCAGTAAATGACGGAGTAAAACCTGTGATGTCAAGTAAAGCAGAGAACATTCTTGTACCCCATCCTCCCACAGAGCCTTTACAAGTTGCTGTCCCAGCATTAAACAGATGAAGCCCCATTACCTATGGTGGTAGCAGGAGAGGAATGGGACGGACTAATTTTCCTCTTCTTCCATGTGCTGCCAAAGGAAGATAACTGCAGTAAGACTCAATGCAAATCAGCTGAGGGAGCCGTCTCCTGCTCCACAGCTGCAACAGAACTGCAGCAGCAGCAAGACACTGGTTCAGTATAACCAGAGATTAAGAATGATTATCCTTTACTTGGATTTGCAGTGATCGGCAAGGTTGTAGCCAAGAGGTGACATACTTTCACCATCCCACAGTTCCCAAGGTAGAATCAGTCACACTGCTGCTCTAGATGCCAACGCAAACTCACACATTCATTTTCAATGTGGCTTTGAGGTTTACTAAGTGATGCTGGTCAAAGCCCTGTTATTGTTTGCCAGTAGAACAACAACAACAAAAAAATCTTTCCTCCTCTTTAAATGCAGCTGTATTTTACTGCAAAGGAGGGGGAACTGAAAATAATTTTCTGCATCAGTATTATCAATTATCCAAAGCCCATTTGCACCATTATGACTTTAATGTTCTCCCAATAGAAATATAATTCTCATTATTTTTATTGGGTTTTATTTTTATATTGCTATTAAATGCATATTGCCAGATTCTCTGTTTTCTTAAACTATGTGGGCCAAATATTCAACCCAGTACGAAATCCTGACTTTGAAACCGTGCCCCTGGGCTTAGGCGTATATGCAACATGCACAGTGGTGATGCTGAAATTGCTTAGGCATGGGATCATTTATATAAATAAAGCTATGCAAACAAACATTCTGCTTTTGCAGAATTGTAGCCTTGAATTTTACCATAGCCACCAAAATGTACTCAGTAGTAATCATATTTCCAAACAATCTTCTTTCTTGACCAAAAAGGACTAGTATTAAGGTGCAGATAATGATGCCTTTCAGCAAAAGTCATTAAAACATGCTAAACTCTTAACAAAAAAATTCTAAATGAACAGGAACTGTTTGAGAACATAGCTTATTTGATATTTTTCTATAGCTGTTTTAAAATCAAGACAAATTCAAACCCAGTTCCCTCTTCTCCAAAGGTAGAAAAGGAGGGGACAAAATAGTTGTATTCCAACAACTGACAAATTACTATTGTCATTCTGTTGTAAGTGGTAGCAGTTCTAGTTTTATTCATGTGGATCTGCATATTCAGTAAGTAGAGACACCCTCTCTTTCACAATCTAGTTTTTATCTGTTATAGTTAATATTAAGATGGCATACTTTATATATATTAAATCAAAAGACCCAACATTACCAAAACAAACCCCATTTTTTGTTTTGAAGGTATTTACCCACCTCAAACTATAAATCCAATGCAGGCACTAGATGAGTAGGAAAGGAAGTTTTCCAATGCACTTGCCTTGCTCTGTAAGTCTGAGACACTCTCATAAGTGAGAGACTGACACTGAGTACAGTCACTAAAGAAATTCAGAAATAAAGTGTTTGAATGCATAATATTTCTGAAAGCATAATTTACCAGGTAAATCCCTCTCCCTCATCGCTTCCTCTGGCACGTTTTCTGTCCCTGCCCAAAGCGTTGGAGCCTAGTCTGACAGTGGCAGCTGGCTGGGCAGCCCAACTGCCTGCTGCCCCTTCTCCAGTGCAGCACACTGACATGGGGACCGCAGCGCTACCCCAAGCCCATGCAAGCTCTTTGGACGAGCTGCTTTGGTCAACATGAATAATAGAGCACCTGGGCTGAGTCAGGTCTGAGCAGGCTGGATAAGCCCTCTCCCTGGACCTACATGATGGTCCTTAAGCAGTCTCCCAATGTAATTTTAAACTTTACTTCATCATAATGATAGGCTACAAATGAGCCTTCTATGAACATAATAAGCACAGTGAAAAAGATAAACTACTTTAAGAAATGCTATGGCAAATACCAAATGGAAATGGGATGTAAACCAGTAAGGCTACGTATTCAGCTGCCTCCTGAAATTGCAACTCTCTCTGCATGTGTGGCTGGCAAAGAAACTCACACACAAGCAGGCACAAAAGGGTGGGTATAAAGGCTTTTCTGCTTTTAACTCATTCCTCATTTTCAGTTTTACTTATGATCAAGTGTTCTTCCAATATACAGATTTCTAAGACTTCATTGTTTGATACACTAGTAGCTGATGTATCGAAACTTTTTTTTTCTTTTTGCCTTACAATTCGAGCTCAGAGCCTTCTGTTTGCCTTAATGAATTTTGTTTGCATAGTTGACTGGAATCAGGTTAAGCAGGTATTGAAATGTGATATAACAACCTAATCAACCATTAACAGGTACAGAAGCAGCCTTGACAAGGAACAGTCTGAAACCTGTTCATTATGAGATTCTTTCTGATAAGGGAGAAAAGAGAAGTGTAGGACCAGTTTATGCATGAATTGGTCACATTTTCACACCTAGCCCCAATTATCTAAAAAGGGTTTAACATTATATTTATATTGATATGCTTAACAATGTTGAACCACAACTCTGGGATGATCTGTTACAATTCACATCCAAAGCGACCAGAAGGAATAATTGGAAACCCTCCAGCATTTCAAGAAATAGAAGCAGCCTTGAAAAAGATGAAAACTGCCATACAAGGTCTGGCTTTTGCTGAAATTACAACATAAATTCCAAATGAAGGATGGCCAAGAATAATTCAACAATTACAAATTCCCTTCTAAAGACAGAGGGAATGCTATAAGATTAGAGAAATTGAGTCATCCCAAACATCTCCAATAAAAAAAAAAAGTAGTAATGACTACAGGCTGACTGGAACATTTGATAGACTGTATCACTGATTGATTGCACCGGGGTTTTAGCTGAAAAACCAGTTTTTATGCTATAAATATCAATAGTTGGCTACATAAATAGAGAAGTTACTTGCCAAACATTTAGGCAAATCCTCATACTTATCACTAGCATGTAAGTGGACCTCAAGGTATATTAGACTGTCTTTAATGGGCTACAATCATTTTGGCATCTTCTCCAAGGCAAGAGCACCAATAAATGCCTAACTAATTTCCTGTACAAGCCAGGCCAGAAAGACCAGCCTGTCATGTGCAAGTATCTCAAACAATCAAAAACTAAATATCTACCCTTAAACCCCACTTTAGCTGATGAGATTGTGGTTCCTTCTACAAACTGTTTCTGTTTTCCAGAATCAACACATACAATGAGGAGGAAGCTCTCCCCTTAGTACTGCCTACAAGCAGCGAAGACACAAAGGTGAAGTCATATACATGCTTTTAAAAATGTATAATAAAGGAAGATACATAATACCACTTATAAATCAAGACTGTATCTTACAAGAGGCACAAAGACCATTTCCTTTTCACCTCCTTCAAAATCTAGCACAGATATACAAGTGTCAACAAATTCTAATGCTTGTTACAGCACCCTATACAGAGGCACCCCACGTTTTATGGCAACAGCATTTTTGAGGGTCCCACCATCAGCCTTTCCTTTCCTTTCCCATCCCCAGATGCCAGGAGGGCAGACCATGCCACCAGCCTCCCTTGTCAGGGATCTCTCCTGCCCTTCCATCCCATCTTCAGCTCTTCCTATCCCCTCCCTTCTGCAGGAGTGGTTTGACCAAGGCTTAGCCCTGGCCTGGCATCCTTGCCCAGCAAAGTTTAATTTTGCATATTGTGGCTGAGAAGCCTTGAGCTGACACAGGTCAAGTTTATACTGAATCGTGCTTGTAAATGAACAGTTTTGTTCCATAATGGATCTAGAACAATAAAATAAACTGCAGTTGAGTGAATACAATCTTTTTTTTCCCCAAAATGTTGGTAAACAGGAAGATTATGAAATAAGTCCTTTGAGGATAAGACACTGTATTTTTTTTAACCCATATTTTAATTTAGATTAAAAATAAACAAAAAAAACCACCCCAAAACAACAACAACAAAAAAGGAAAATTCAGAACAAAGTCAAGTGAAATAAAACAACATTTTCTGTTTTGAAAACATCAGGATGAAACACTGTGAATAGAAGTGAAACAATGTACTTGGAAAACACAGGGGTGAAACACTCAGGAATTTTCTGATGTTTTTGTTACCTTTCTTCCTCTATGTGAACAACTTAGTTCAGCCAAGAAGAATTTAATATTTTAGCATTGCTGATTCTCTGTTTTTCACACACAAGAATAATAAAAAGGAATAAAATGAAAATTTTTGCTCTGTTCTTCTTGTAAACCAACACATAGGCACTTACACAGCTGATCCAGAGACATGCTGAACACTCTTATCAACCATTGATGACAAATATGAAATCAGGGCTCATCTTTGGAGACAGGCTGATGACAGTGCTGAGTTCCATCCTGAAGCCAGCCTCTGAGGTGTCTGCTATGCTATTGCCCACCACCCTGCCCCCAAATCAGAAGCAATGAGTCCTAATCAAAGCTATGTAGTTTCTTAGATGTTCATAGCAATGGGGCCATAGCCCTCTCCAGCATGCGCTGATCGACCTGAGTAACATCTGCCATCCCTGTTTGCTCTCCCCCACCTCCCCAGGGGATGAAGTGTGTGAAGCATTTTGCTACAGTGGTCCTTCCTAGTTTTGGAAGTCCCTCAGGTCCCTAGTAGGTTAATGGAGCTTTGCACAGCATTCAAGAATTAGATACATTTCAAATCACAGCCAATACTCCAGCCTCATTTTAGCTGTTTTTTGGGGGGGATAGGTCCCTATTTCTCCCCATCTGTAAAAATTGGGTTTATAATTGCCAAAATCTGCTGGGTTTCTAAGTGCTTAGATTTGCATAAACAGTGCCACTGTAATTTAAAACTATGATGCCAACACCTTATTTCTAAGGTATTTCAGGACTGTGGACGTGTGTTACAGACTGGACCAGG
Organism: Phalacrocorax aristotelis; assembly: GCF_949628215.1. Lineage (NCBI taxonomy): Eukaryota > Metazoa > Chordata > Aves > Suliformes > Phalacrocoracidae > Phalacrocorax > Phalacrocorax aristotelis. The sequence continues at coordinate 13,587,107 of NC_134283.1, forward strand.
AGGAAAGTCAATAATTCATAGTATAGCATCCTTCCACAGGGCACTCCTTGGAGGATCTCTGAAGTACATCACTGACATTTATTAATAGATCCTTAGAAGACTCTCCTTGAAAGTATTATTGTCCCATTTTATAGAGGGGAAACCTGAGGTAGGCATTTAAAGATATGTACTCTCTCACTGAGACATTAAATAAACAAGCTGAGGCACACTCCAAGCATTTTTAACCCCCAAGGTAAAAACGTACCAGAGTGCATTTCTGTACAAGCTTTCACTTATGGCCAGCAAGACTGAGCAGCTCAGGTCATCTGCAGTGGGTGAAGTCACAAACCTGAGCGTGACTAACAACAGTATCTCCACAGAAAACATTGTTATCACAAAACAGAGATCAGGGGTCTACATGAAATTAAACAGAAATTTCCATTTTGTAGGCTTGGCACAGGATGGGTAGCATCTCCCTTCAGGGGAAAACTAAACAATAGACCATTAGGAATATCACCCTGGTTAGACAAAGAGAAAAACTTGAAAAGGTAACTGAACTTGATGCCACAACTTTTCAGGGTTGCAGGTCTTTGGAGGTGCTGCTGCCCCTATCCATCCTTGGTAATACCGGTAAATCCCAGAAGCAAAGCATATTCTCCTAGAAATACCACTGCATTACATTTATACTTTTCCTTTTTAATTAAATATTCTTTTTTCCAAGGACTTACAGAAGGAACTATGTCACTTGGGTGAGAGCCATATATATTTTAAATTATTACAATCCTTGCAATCAGGAAACAGAAAGGAAGAAAAGAAGGAAAGAATAAACCTGTGCAGTGCAGTAAGAAGGATAGCTGGCAGTACATGTACATTCGTCTCACAAGAATATTAGCACATACACTTCAGTGTCTAAAGTCTTCCATACCTCTTATTCACTGGCATCTTATAAAGCTGACAAGTGGCCATTGTGGCCAAAGCTATGCCAGCTCTCCTCCTGCTTCCCTCCAGCCAAGCAAAGTGCACGACGTCAGCCTGGCAGGAAAGACGTGCAGCCAGACCACAGCATTCCTCCCAGATGGAAATGCAGTGCAGTTGTTCCCCAATGTCTCAGGGCAAAATTAAAACCACAGTATTTAAACACTATTTCCTACCTTTGAAAGACAAAAACAAAATACTGCACTGCCTGGATGTGGATTTAGTCCAATGTGGAGGTTTGGCAGTGAAAAATCAAAATTTCCAGGAGCAGGCAAAAACCAAGTCACTTTTTTATTTCTTTCTCTTTTCATTATTAAATAAAGCATATAATGATTTCAGATGCAGACAGTCTTGGTCCTGGTAGTTTCTGTATGATGATGCGGTACAGCAATGAATTTCTTACACTTGCAAACACTTGTTGGATCTTTGAATAACCCAAAAATGTGAAGTAGGGCAAGACATTCCCACAGTTCATCTTCACAAAACATGATGTCACTTATGTACAGACTCTTAATCCTATTCCTCCTCCTATTTTCCTTTCAGATATTTGTTTTGTATGGAGTTATCCATCAGACAGCACATTGTCAATGAGATGTGTCATTGCTCTGTGTGTGTTCTGATAAAATGAACCTAATGCATATGTAAATCTGCCTTCTCAGGAAAAGTGTGTGGAAATACATTTGACTTGGAATCTCTCACTGCAGAAAGATTTATCAAGGGTAGAGATGAAAATTTCACAATTTCAAGACTGAAGTGGCAGTCCATGGAGAGACCCCCATGAAAGCCAGGTTCCTGCCTGGGGAAGCACCGCTTTGCATTCACAAGCAATGCTGGGGAACAGTGAGGTCCCCCACTCTCTCACTGCTCCCTTTTTGCCATCCAGGGGCCATTGGGAAGGAGAAGGCCCTCGCCCCACTGCACTGCGGGTGCGAGAAGCACCTGGGGGCAGCAGCCAAGTAACCTTGTAAGAGTGCTGGGCAGCCTGGCTAATAAAATGCAGGCGACCATCACACATTGCTTTCAAAATATTGTGCTTCTAGGGACTGTCAGAAAAGTGATCACGGAGACCTCTGTGGAAAAAAAACCAAATAAATCCTGATCCTGGTAAAACGGATTTAGCTCTCTAATAGATTTTAAAAAAAAATTTTTTTAAAGGCAAAACCACCAGCTTTTTTGAATGGGCTCTTAATTATAACCATTTACAAAAATGTGTACGAAAAACAATTTAAGGAAAGGATTTAAAGGTATCATCTAGCAAATTGCCTTGTTGACAACCAATAGATATTAAGTACAGTTTATCCTGGCCATAATTAGGCACCATTTTCCTACCTTTGTGATCATAACACAGGTTTTTTGTTATTATTTTAAAGAGTTTACAAAAGCACTGCAGCATTAATAGACACCTCCTGAAAAGAGTGGAAATAGGCATATAAGGACATTAATGAAAAGTTAATTTGAAATTTAAAAAATACATCCATCTCACAAGTAACTAAGTCTTACTCAGAATATGTAACTGATTTTAAAACAAGCCAGTAAAGTTATTACTGATGCACAAGTGCATATGTGTATGCACCTTGCCGTCTGTATGGACAGAATTTGCAGGTAGAAGTATAAAGATCCATAAGGTGGAAGGAAATTTCCTTGTTATACCATTATGTACCCACTGTTCTAAAAAATAGTATTTCATAGTTCTTAACCCAAAATCCAAAGTTATATTACATATCTCAATTGTTACAGACAACATATACAAAGAAAGGTTTTCTGTTCTGTAACACCATTTTTAGAAGCAGCCAAGATCAGGGAGGGTATCCTTTACAGAAGAAAGGTGAACACCAAAGTTGCCTGTTTATAAAGTATTTTTATGAGAGCACAACTGTCTCTTTGGTTGGAAAATATAAATATGAGACCTTTGTGATCTGAAAATATGGTATTTTTTAAGCTGCACCTTTTAAAAATATACCTCAAAACCTGAAAAACTTCTGCTGTATCTTGCTGTTTAAAGTAACAAGGTGCATCCTTTACAGCAAGTAATATACTAAATCACTTGTACCACGTATCTCTCAGACTATGTGCCCAAGTTCAGTGAAAGGCTTTGTTTTGGCTTCTAAGTGCTTTCTTGTTTATTTGAAATGGCAAAATTTACATCTCATTGCTTATTAACTCTAATCACCCAGTTCACTAATTAAAACAACAGAGTTGTCTACAGACATTGATCACAATACAAAAAGCTGTAGTAAGAAGAGTCTAATGAAAAATTTTTGTAAATTGTAAAAAAGGATAATTATAGGAACAGGAAAGAAAATGCTAACTGTATAGCTTCTTTTAATGAAATCAATATGATATCATTGAATTAAGTAGTGAAGCAAAGCTGGGAGATTGTGGAGTTTGACAAGACATTGACAAGCGTATTAATGCTTTTGCAGATTCCAGATGAATTCATGGGATGATACCTGAGATTAAAGAAAAAAAAAAAGAAATTAAGTTTAACACACACCCTTTTATATAAAGAGTTGGAAAAGAAAATACAAAATGAGCCATTTGCTGAAAATGGAGCGGGTGACACTCTGAGATTCTTCTGTTGGAAAAGGTGACTTTCCTTCATTCAGAGGAACTTGTTTTCCTTTTAGTGGTAACCATCTGTTGATCATTCCATTTTAAGAGATTATTTTTGAAATAGAACCACTATATATTGTGACTTTTCCTCCACATATAGTATTGTTCAAATTTCAAAAGACACTGTATCTGATAACCAACACTTGTTACTTACTGCCCTTTACAAAATATTCTTGGCAGAAGGTTAGAAACGGATATTTCCAGTTGAAAATATTGCATTGTCAAATAAGAAAACTGCAGGCTACAATTTTTAACACATGTATCTATTATTTTAAACATGAAACATTGCATCAGTTTGACATTAATTTATATAATAGGGACAGAAAAGGATAATGCAATTTTCAGGGGCTATCTACATTTAATTAACTAGCAGCAGTCGCCTGTAACAAAAGGAAACTCTGCTACAAAAAATAAAGCCTGTTTGTACACCTTCTATCATGCATTATTGAAACACACAATGTCATTATATGAAATAATAAGTGCTTAAATAGAGGCAGCAACTAATAAATACAGACACAAAACTTTCATAAAAGTTTGTAAATACAGTATTGTATGGAAATTCTGTCTGATGCATATTAGCTCTCGTATGTACTGTAAAATGTTTTATTATTAAAAAAGTGGGTAAGATACTTATCTTTTAAATTGGAGTTTAATATTTTATTAGTGCCAGGCACATAATTCTCATCAAATGGCAGGAAACTATTTTTTGTATGGATATAAATGTCTAGAGTTTAATATTTCAAAGATAAGTACCTACTACTGCATCTATCACACTGCAGCTTAATGGAATTTACTTTTTCTTAAATATTTATACTGTATGTGTGTTTGGTTGTCAAATGACTGTATAACTACTGAGGCAGAACTGATAAGCTGGGCAATAATCTTGCGAACTACTATTTTTCAAATTTGAAATGTTTAAATCTTGAATACAATAAGGAATACAGGATTTGAGAATTTTCAAACACACAATTTTCTTGGAAAAACAGTATTCTATAATTGACAAACAAATAAAAGTTCTTCTAAGTGAACCCTAGATTGCAGAAATCGCCTGACTTTCCCCAAACAAATTACATTTAAAGAAAAAACAGAATTGCATTAGTGAGAAATATTTCCTGAGAATCCAAAATACACAGTAGTGAGCAAATTAAACTGAGACCAGTCTCTGATATTTCCAGTGTAATGTACAGAGAGCATCATTCAGGTTCCGCGATACTGCAAACTATTTCATCAGTTCTGAGAAATGCTTTCTGATCCATGCTGATACAATTACCTAGCCTTTATTGGCAATTTAGCCCTGCTTTTAGGGACATTTTAGAGCAAATGATGTTTTCTTGATATTTTAAAAAAGCAGCACTATTTGCTATACCTTTGGGATAAGGTAGAAATGGAGTTAGAGGCTCATTAAATATCTGATTGGTACAATGTGGTTTTTGTTACTGAGGACTAAAGTACCAAAAATGAAGATATGTTTCTGGAGGTTCTGCTCCCCCTTGCAATCAAACAGTATTTTTATTTGGAATATTTCTGTAAAATATCACCTGGCATTTTCTACTACTGTACTACTTACAACAGCCTTGAAATCTGCCTATTAATGGAAAGATGTTGAAACTTACCTAATAAATTTTTAATATGAGCATGTGTGAAGGGCACACCACATCTTTCTTTGTTCCTACAAAAACGTGATGTCCAGACTATGACCAAGTGAGCCTGAATTCCTTTTGATGTTTCTGTAAGTAGAAAAAAAGTGAAGCAGTTACAGAGATTAACAAATAGAAATGAGATACTTTGAAATGTTTTTAAGGCAGAGATTTAACTGAAATGACATCTGAAACTAGACAGCAGTCTACTGAATAACACAGAGCCCAGAAGATCATACCAGTTTGTCTTGAAACTGGTATAGCTTTAACTTAGAGACTTAAAACCAGCTGCAGTAGCCTTAAATTTTAGAATTTAATTCAAAAGCTGCTTTTCTAGGCGCTGCCAAAGCAATTAAATTAGGTCCTTTTATCCTGATTACAATAAAACATACAGTCAACAGTAGACTCAAAAGATATCAGTCGGTATTTCTTTGATATTTTCAACTGTTTTTCAATTATCCCCCTGCTTTTGGAAAATTCACAAGCGTTTCTGAGTTCTCTGTATTGCACAACTATTTTTATGCCATATTGGTCTGAGTAAATAACATACAGGAAAGTGTGATAAATCAGGAGCATACCATTGTGATAAATAAAAGCTGATAATTTAAAACTCTTTTAGATAGAAGTGAGATGCCTCATGAGAATACTAGTGTGGTAAATAAAACCTGTTAATTTAAGTCTTTTAAAATAATGCTTCCTGCTGTTAGCATCCAACACACAATGTAGCAAGGCAGTTATTAAGCAGCCTTATTGAGGAGAAGATTGCATCACTGTCACCGTTACAGGGAGAGAACTTTTGTGCTGCGAGTTTCTCCAAGGAGATGGAGCAAACTCTGTAAAAGCTTAAAGAGCTGACAGACATAAGCAATTCAGTGTAAACAAACATATAAACAATTTGATTGAACTTGAAATCATAGGTATCTGTGGGCCCAGCAATGCTACAATTACAGTCCACATCACTGAAATCAGTGTGAATTGAGGGAAGTTGCACTGTAACTTAGTTTTAAGCAAAATGGGTTTAGCTCTTTCAGTGTGAGTGGTTAACGAATGGACTGGGAAATGATCTGAAATTCACCTATTCTGAAACCAAATACTCATCCACCAGATTAAGAAAGATTTTAAAGCCCCAGTTTTGGAAAACTAGTTAGACATCTCATTGCCAAAACATCTTTTTTGTCCTTTTACTGCCCATTGACGATTTTTTAGCTGTAAAACAGCAAGCAACTGGAAAGCCTAATGCAGTTTGCATCACTGTGGAGTTAAAAAAAAAAAAGGAAAAAAAAAGAAAAAAAATTTAAAATCCTGCCAGAAATGCAGCCCTGCCACATTGTCGGGAGGTCTGGGGGGGCTGGCTTGTCCAAGGGGCCAGGATGTGCTCCTCTGCCCTGCGCAGTGACAAGCAAAAAAGCAGCCCCCCAAACTCCCCTCCTTCCCAAAAGGGAAAGCCAGATCAGAAGTTGCACATCCTTCGTTTGGCCCTATCATTTCCTTTAAGAAAACATCACCTGTTGCCATTGCAGATTTAAACAAAGGTGCCCAATGCTCTGTGCTCCAGCAGCTTCCCCCCACGAGCCCCCTGCCTGCACCTACTGTGGGGTGCGATAAAGGCTCTATAGACATGCACTGCTAATTTCCCTGGCAGTGGGTTCATATTCTGAAGGCACAGCCTGGCTACTGTTGGAGAGGAATTTAGGGGGAATTAAGGGACTCTTCAGAAACACCCTTTGCTCATTCCTGCCCCACAGGTTATTGCTAATACTTTTTGAAGTGAAGTCCAACATACAGGTAAAGTATTACTACTCTGATTGCCTGGCCAAACATATGGATACCCATAATGGAGCAAGGACACGGGTTTAAGATCATGTGTTAAGCAAAATGTTGCTTTTGGGTTTTGTTTGTTTGGGGTTTGTTTTGTTTGTTAAAAATAAAAAACAAACAACCAAAGACTTTGAAAAGTGAAATAAATATATGGACTGCCAAGGACAGAAAAATGTAACCTGCTGGGTATGAGCTCAGCACTGGTAAGTTTGGCAGGCTCAGCCAGTGGCATGAAAGGCTGCAAGATCCGGGATGTTCCGTCTACAAAACTTGGCATGAATTGGTGTCAGATATTACCTTCCAACTTTGAATTTTTGTAATTAGCAAGATTTGTGCTCCTTAAATAAACCCAGACAGCAACAAACTTCATAGATGCACCTGTATTTCATGTTCAGTTTATGCTACTCATACTGGCAGGAACAAAATTACAGGTGCAATTTTTAAAAATGCTAGCAGATATCTGGGGAAACTAGTGGCGGCTGAACAAAGCAGTTATTTTGCAGAAAGAGCTCAGAATTTGGTAGTAAAGGACAGTGTATTCTTTGGGGGAAATTCTGACCCTACAAGTGCATGTGAGCAAAAGACCCAGATCTCCACTATTTGAGCATGGAGGTAGAGAACAGAGCCAGCACTGGGCACAGGAGGTCCTGGGGCTGAAGGAGGGGACTGAACGGCTCCCAGCACAGCGTGTCCCTGAGATCTGTTGCAGATTTAGAAGTCACAGCTAAGCTGGAGGGAGGAATTTTTCCAGAGGCTGCCCTGAGAGACAGAAATGAGCGGAAAGCCCAGTATGAGATGTACAGTGCTCCTGTGACCAGACACACAAAAGACCTGTTTTTTCCCCTGTGCTTTTAAGTAAAGGATGTTCAGAGGAGCAATTCCACAGTGACTGAGATCACAGGGATTAACACTGCCTGCCCTGAAAAGCACAGAAATTATCTCATGTGCTGGGCTACAGAAAAGGATGGGAGGACTCGGCAGCCCTGTCTGCAAATGCCAGAGAGCTCTTTCCTTTGAGAGTAAATATCGTGACTGTAATCAAGGACCACACAGTTGCCATCAGCATCTCTGTGCATCAGGGGCATCAAGTCAGCCTGCCTCTCTGAGCAGATATTAGACCACTGCCGCAGCAAAGTTCGACACAGTTTGGAGACAAAAACAGTAGAATATTTGTTGCAATGCTGTAAGGCATCTGTATTAACATGAGAAAATTATTTTGGTAGGCATTCAATTTCATAAATGTGGTTTCAAAGGCTGTTCCAGGAGCATTATAATGCTTTTTTTCTTCCCACCAAAATGAATAAAAACTTTACGATATGTTCAGCACAGTACTTAAGTATTTGTTTTGTTAATTTCTTAAAACAAATTGGATTCCCACTAAATACAAAACTTGGACAGCTGCATTAAGCAAGCAGTGGGGAAGCAATCTCATAATGATTATCATGCAGAAGCACACTACAGAAGAATTCCCAGAATTTCATCCAAACTGCTATTTGCTCTATTATAAACCTTCTATAAAACCCAATATAAAAATTCCTGAAGGAAGAGAGAGCATTTTTAAATATTTGCAAATATCCTCCAATGAGTAATGTGTGAAAGGATGAGATGTTAACAAATGACAACAGAATTAGGAGATATGGTCTTTCTCCTTATTTTGTTGCACTGAGAGGAATCAGAGCAGTTGTAACCATTTTCCTTCCAGCTGGAATTTTGTGAGGCCAAACCACCTAGCTTTTGATCATGAACTGATTCCACCCACAGCAGGTCTGGGGGGCTCAACCTCAAGGTATGTCTCATTCACCTGGTGAGCGTCTGGGACTTCAGCCATCAACAGGACTTGGGTGAAAGTACTAAAAGTGCTAGTCTTGTGGTTTCAAAGAATAAGAGCATGTGGTACTAATGAATTTCAATACCAGCCTGTAGTGCCTGGGATTTAGCATAAGGACGTTGTGCACTTCTTTACATAAATTCCTTCAGTTACAGCTGCAGGGCAGGAGGAGACAGGGCTGGCTAACGTGCGCCTGATGTTCTTCCCAAATGTACAGGTACCGATGTACAGACCTGCACTGCCACAACAGCACTGCATCTGGACAGTAAACTCCTCACCTGTTGTCTCTTGCCTCTTGCACAGAATTTGTCTTTCAGGAACAAAATAGCTGTGTACAGCAATTTTCATAACGCTTCAAGGGGACTTGTAAGCTTTCTGCAGTGATATATGAACTCACTCCCCTTGGTGCTGCCAGGAGGGAGGTCAGCAAGGAAACATCCCATACAACTGATTGGGTTAGAACATCCAAAACCCTAATTATAATTTATTTAACCTTGAAAAACAAAATCCCATCGTAAAGCAGAATATTATTAAAAAAATTAAAAATAAAATCTGTCATCCCATGGAGCAGCCCTTTGCGGATCTAACAGCTAAGGCAGGCTCCCAGGAAGCAGGGGTTTGGGATCTTTCCAAACAAAAAGATTCAGCCAAAAAAATGAAATCCCTGTTCTGTGAGTAACTAATTAGACTTTGACAAGTCTTATAGCCATTAACATCCCTCCACAGGCCTCCTCAGGACATATTTGCACATGCAACTTTATTTTGTCTAGTGCCGCAGCCCCAGGGAAGGAAGGGCAATGGCCATGTGAGGCAGCAGCACCCAGCCATGCCTTGGGCAATACAAAGATGGTGCTAATGTAGTGGCCTCCCAGAGAGCTGCTTGGCATGGGTGCAACCCCATAATGGTGTTTCTCTGTGGCCAAAGATTTCATCTGGGATAGCTCAATGATTTGTGCACCTTGCTCCTTCAATGTTTTGCTCTCACTCTTCTGTCTGACCCCATGGCTGAGTGGAAGACAACAGATACATCTCCCCTTGTTGCTTTTGTTCTCCCCAGTGGTCATTGCCAAAGAGACCCTGATAAGCTCTTGGGAAACAAGCAATGTCCAGCTCTTACAGACCCTCACCCACACACAGGCTGAATGGGTACTCCACAAGTCACCATCCAACAGCTTCACAAACTTAATACACCTATCACCCTTGTAACATCCATCTGACACCAGAAGACACAATTTTAAACTCACTCACTGTTTTATGGCAGACCCTCTGGAGCTTGTACTATTCCTCTGAGGATTTAAAAGCACAAGCGATCACATGGATGTGACCTTGATCATAGCAGCAGAGGTAACTGTCCATATGACCTGGAGCCATCCAGGTCCCAGACTATGCTTATGTACAGACCCTATAAAACATAGTCCTAAATGTGTGTATACTTATATGTGGAAGAGACAAAAATTTCTCATTTCTATTAGCACAGTAAAACATGCCCTTCTTTACACAGAGAAGGCTACAACAACAGATGAATTTCCACATTTCTTAGCCTAGGAAAGCAAAGTGGACCTTTCTGTGGGGAGAAATCAGGCCACCAAAGGGGATGTCCTGCACTCCACCTCCATGCTTTCAGGGTTGGAGACAAAGGGCAAAGCCTGCTCCATGACCACAGAGCAAATGCAGGGCAATACCATCAAGTTAATAACTACCCAACATTATGCAAGCAGTATACTAATTTACCCACAGGTTAGAAGTGTATACTGCTGTTTCATTAAACAGTAATTCTTGTAAATTTGAGAGCATAACTATAATCAACCCTAAGGGCATGGTGTTTCTATTGTCGCGGTCACTAAACCCCCATGCTTATTCCCATATGGTACAAGGTATATTTAATTTTCTCACTCACATACAACCTGCCTTCTTACAAATTTATAACAAAAGTTGAAGAGACTGTGGTCCCTCCCAGAGGTGGTTTTGTACCTACAAACATGCACCAGGGCAGAAGGGGCTTGTGGAGCTCTGAGCAGAAGCACATGCCAGGGCTGCTTTCCATCACAGCTTCAGGACATCTTGCTGCCAGCTGGGAAAACATGCTTTTTTGGAAACATTAAAATCCCTGAAAAGTGTTACCAGGAATAGAGACACCGAAAAAAACAGTCAGCAGCTCAGGCACAGCTTTTTAAATGTTGGGCCTGATTCCCAACGAGGTTTATGCCTCGTTCAAGCTGATGAAATTTTCTCCATTTCAGAAAAGTTACACTACAGTAAAAAGGAAATACTAAACAGATTAATCCAATCCATAACTCAGTACTTTCTTAAAAGTAGTAGAATTTACCATCACACCACCTTCTTTTTTTTTTTTTTTTTTTACTATAAGCATGACTTAAAAACCCAATATGTAATTTTCACCCCTGGATCCCTAAGTACCACCTGTCTTCTGTATATCTATTTTTAAGACAGCAGATGCCGCAGACTGAAACTCTCCATACTGTGCTGTAACACACAGCACTGAGTCAATTGTAAAGACTAACCAAATAAATGAACAAATAATAATGACTTTAGTGATACCAGCTCATATTTATACTGAACTATTATTTCAAATTATGTTTGATGTTTGCTATTACACAACTACGGATTTATACATATTGTAACATGCAATAAAAAATAATGTCAAATAATAAAGGGAAATACAGCAGAGATGGTGCATTTTTCCACCCGAACAAAACGTCTCCAGACGTACTGGTGGTAAAGTGAAAACTGTATAAAGTAGCATCAGAAATTAAAATGAAATGGGGAATTCTCTTTCATTTGGGCCTTCCCTCGATCAGTGAAGTTTTCTTACTGTTTGGGGATATATTAGCCCCCAGGGAAAACTGATCTTGTATTTGACAGAGAAACAAAGCAAACTTACCATTAATGCAAAATGGCAACGTTTTTAATCTCTAAAATATACTGAAAACTCAAAAAACTATTTCACATGATTTATCAGAATAATGTATCTGGCAAAAGAAAGGATAAAATAGACAAATACTCCACAAGGCACTGGTTTTCAGAGGAAGCATAGTGCAAGATTACTGTGTATGCTGTCTCTATCTAGAATGCTTTCTTTCTGTGGAGTCATAGCCACCTAGTATTTTAAATTCCTTGCACTGCATCAGGGTTATAGTACTATGTTACAAAGTTATTCAGAAACCTGATTGGCCATGTTCCTGCAATACATTTTCCTAACCCCAAGATAAAGATCCATGCATCTCTTTACCCTTTAAACAAAAAAGCTATTGTAATAGCATGTAGTGTGATGCATGGCATGAATACCAAAACATGTACATGCACTGCTAAACTGTTTAAGTATGGAAGAAGTAGTATCTAATAGCATCAGGAAATTGAAATTTAAAAATTTTTCTCACTCACTTATTTGATGAGAACTGGGCTGCTGACAGGTGAAGCAGAAAGTCATTTTTCAAGTTAAATGCCAAGTGGTTATATAGCGTAATATTCAGTCAAAATTAACCACCTCACTGCTGCATTGACATACAGCATATTTAATGGCAACTGTTTCTGCAAAGAAAACTATAGACCTTGGGGAGTTCTAAGAAAATGGAAAGAAGATCTTACTAATACTTCTGTTACTTGCCTGAAACAAAGAAGGATAGTGTGCCCTAACTCACGGCAGAGAGAACAAAACATAACTGTTTGTCAAAATTATAAATATAATTTTTTAGACTCTTCCACACACAGACTGCATATTTTAAGTCATCAGACACACATACTTAATTTATGAACTGGTTTGTTTCTACAACACAATTTAGGCACAGAATAAAGTCTTTTTGGAGCATTTCACAAAGTTCTTTGTAGTATCTCAGGCATAATCTCAGGGTCATGGTCCTGCAAAATGATGTCTATTAGCTTTTTGGACTCATTTTCACCCCTGAGGACTTCACACAGCTCACCTTCAAGACCATGGATTGAAAGTCCAAATCTCTTTACAGTGTGAGCTTTGCTTCAATCTTCTGGATTTAATCTGGATTTAATCTTCAAAGCACAAAACAGGAAAATATATTTTGCATTCTGAACATCTTTTGAAGCTATGGTAAGTTGAGTGCATAACATAGCTAGCCCTTAATCCTGGAATAAGCACTTGTGTTGAGGGATTGTGCTTTTTAACTGTAGGTTTCTTCATTTGTTTGTTTGTTTGTTTTTCAAAACACAGTAACTATTCCTTTCATGCAAAAACTTATTGCTGGGATGGGCTACAAGGAACTAAGTTTCGTCTTGTTATGCCCAAATCCCTGACCCACACAAAGAAAGTTTTATTGCCCGAATAATTAGAGGACATAAAAAGTAAATTCAGAGATAAAGGAAGCGTAAGAGGGCAGTAAATAGAATTTTAAAATAAGAATAAACTCCTTTGTGTAATAACAAAACAGAAGGAACAGCAGGCAGTGGCACACTAAAAACATTTACTTTTGCTAGCCTTTCCTCATAAAAATTTACACTACAGGTGGTAAAATTAGAATGGAGAAGAGCAGAAAAGAACACCAAGGAAATGAGCTTTGGCAGGATTTCTGGCTTTTCAAAAGCATTTAAGTTCTATTTGGATTTTCCTCCCCGATGCCCCAAAGGGCCAGGCAGGGACCCCAGCATGCTTTCCCACCACCCCCAATTTGGATGGAGGCTGGGGTAGAGCCCCCATGGACATGTCCCCAGCAATGAGTACTAAAGAGTTGGTCAATGGGAAGCATAATGGGAAGGGATGGAGACAGCACATGGGTTTGGGTGTAATTTGTTGTGCCTCCCTTCTAACACGAGCTGGGCTGCCAGGAGGCCCAGGGAGCAACGGGAATATCTTGAGGATAAGCAGAGCAGGAAAAATCAGAGATTTAACCCAAAGAAACCCCTCTAAAACAAAGGCAGAGACAAACTCTTAAGGCCAAAGATCTGCCTGTCCATTCTCATCAGTAAAGTCAGGCTTCATAAATGAGTATATTGTGAAGGGAGATTATTAAAGAGAAAAGCATAGATGGTTTTTTGTATATATCAAAATTCTTTCTTCTGCCTTGACAGGATCAAGCAAATAATTCCTCAGAAAGTCACAGAACTATTCAACAGGTGAACAGCTGCCAAGACAATCCAAAAACTCTACATTATGGTTCATCATGTAACTCATGTTTGCTCAGTAAATATTATTCTCTTGGGACATCTCATGCAGAGAAACAGATGCCAGTTGATGACCCAACCTTTTCCTGGGCTTTCACTATTGTTTATGTAAAAGAAATACAGATAGATATTTATAAATAGAAATAGCTCAAATCTCACCAAAGTGATGTTTCCTTATGTTCCGCTCCTCTTCTGTGCAATACATCTGAGGTTTTGCTGGTTGAACTCCAGGGAGAGGTTGGGGGACAGGAGAGGAAGAAAGATTGTGGTTAATGTGTATGAGACTATCTCAAGGATTTACAGTGTATAAGAAGAGTAAAACCCATAGATTTGTATAATTTTTACTAGAAAAAAAAAGTATTGAGCTGGTAGCAGCAGTAAGATGAAGGGAAATCATTAAATTCTTCATAGTATTATATGAAAATTGTCAAAGTGTTGGGATGCCCTAATCATCCATGAGCCAGCTGAAAATAAAGTGTATTTATACTGGAATTTTTTCAGCATCTTTGGACAGTAGTTTAGCTTTGTTATAAGTTGCAATGTTCCACAAAATACTGTTTATTTTATCTTGTCATAGAATACAGTAATAAAAGAATTGTAAACATATTTATCAGCGTGTCTGCACATTTTGGTTATCACAGGAGACATGGGTTGTTTTTCCTTGAAGGAACTGAAATGTCTGGTGGATACTTTAGATGAAAACAAGAGCAACAAAAAGCACTACAGAGATATTTCTCTTGGTCGTTGAATGTGATGCTTCTTACCAATTATATCTTATACACAGTTATTAGAATATGCTTTAAGGGGTTTTGTGACAAAAAGAAGATACATCAGAAATGCGCACCATTATTAGCAGTACCCTGTAATGTTCTATTGCATGTTGGAATTTATGTAATAAAAATGTTAAACAGCCAGTGATTGGATTTGTTTACAGAATCTAAAGAGGGGAACTGGGATGAACCCATGAATAACTTGCCTTGGAGGACTCTTTTCTAACTGGATACGGATGGATTTTGCTTGGAAAAAGAGACTGATTCAAAGTGACTGTAAAACATTATTCACTTACATTATTACTTGTACTGTCTGTCACTGTTATACTGACTATCACAAGTAGGTTTCTTCATGGTCAATCAATATTGCCCTGGTATTAAAATATTTTTAATGTGAATCTTGGAACCTGCTCTCGCAGAAAAAGTGGAAGAAAAGGAAAGGAAACATGGGGGGAAAAATCCCAGGATAATGTCCCTCCAGAGAGTTGTCGTGAAGCCAAATTACCCACCAGAGAGCACTGATTGCAGGACCCATCCAATGGGGTGAGTGCCATGCAGGAGTGCTCCCAGCCCTCGCTGTCCCAGCCCCATGTGCCACTGTGTCTCAGGGCTTGCTCTAGTACTCCAAAGAGGAACCCTTCCCTGGGAAGCAGTTTTGCCAGACACTTCACGTTTTGAAGGCAACTCTCTTGGGAAGAAAGACTACGAATGCCCACAGCTCTGTGTCTCAGTCCTCCCTCTGACCATCTATTCTCCTTCCATTGTGTTTTACTGACCAGGTATACCTAACTATGGTCCTAAAACTTTAAAACTCCACCTGTATATTAATGATCCTGATTTATACATGCTATTTCCACTGCTATATTTGTAAGAAAAAACTCTCAGGACTTTCATATCGTTGCTATTTCTGTTAAGCAGCTCAAAGTTATTGCCCTGGAATTGATATTAAATTCTGTAACATGAATGCCTCTGTGTGTAGATGTAAGGATGTGTATGTGTATGAAGAGTTTCTGCAGAACAATTAGCATTTATTAAAATCAGTTACCTCTTTAATTGAATGAGATAACTCCAGAGATTAAATAACAGGGGAAAAAAAATTCTAAAATTACAAAAATGAAAACTATAGAGAGGAAAGTGTATTACATAATGGCACTTCCCTGCTCCAGAGGCAATACAACCACATTTTACCTCCCAGAAAGCAGGGATCAAGCTTTTGGGTGTATAACAGCACCTAGCAGTAAGTTCTGAAAAACATATTCATTCAACAGTACTTAATGCCTTAATTTACTTTCAGTGTACTTTGAGACAGTGAAATCTGTATTTTAAGATTTAATAAAAAGCTAACATGGACAGAATTTTCAAGTGACAGAACTGAAAATATCGGCAAAATACTTTAGCATGGTCACTAAGTGAATGACATCTCAAAATAAGTTTGCAAAGTTAAATGTATTAATTCAGCATATATATGTGCTTTGTGCTACCTGACTATAGACAGAGGTTGATGTTAATGTCTGACTGTTTTTTTATTTGGCCTTTGAAATATTCTTGTCTGATAAGATAGTTATTTCCCAGGGCTAATTATATCATTACCTATAAATAATTTAAATCAAAGCAAGACTAACAGTACATAAATGATGTACTACTGGGCCTTCAATAACGGATTTCTTTTCTGTCATTAAAGGCTAAAGATATGGAAGCAGTAAGTTACTCTCAAGAATTCATAAATGTAAATGCTGAAACTGAATTTACAACCTTAACTCATGTGTCCCTCATGCTGTCATACATCAGTGATGTACACGTATATTGATACATATGATTATTACTGCTGGTTTAGTAGGTTGCTTTAAAGATGTAGAGTACCTTTATATCAATCACTTCTCAAAAAATAAGGCTTTCTGAGCTGCAGGTCTTGTGCTGACCTTTCAAAAGAGTGACTATTACCCATAAGGGTCTTGGTCAAGAAAATAGCTTTTTCTTCTTTTTGTTTAAACTATAACTTAAATAAGCAAATCACCAGCAAAAATCTACTGATTAGCTCCTCTTCTCCTCCCTCTACTGTGAAAATATACTGATTAGCTTCACCACACATCCTACTCCAAACAACGCTGCTGTCAGTTTTGATGTAAGACTTGCATTACATTAACATGCAAACAGTGCTCTTGGATTTTTTAAAATTATCGTACCTGGGTGGGTTCATGGAAATATGAAGCATTAAAAAAATCCCAACCAATACAACCAAACCAAAACCAAAAATCCACAAGAACCTTCAAACCCCAAACACACACTACTGCAAAAGTGGGCAATATCAAGGGGTTTTCATCTCCCTAGAAAGTACTTCCATGTTGTTCCTGGCTTATGTTTAAATGAAAAGAATGGGTCAGGGATAACACAAAGTAATTTAAAGGACTTACACTGCAATACATAGGATTGCCCACAGCTACACCTTGCAATCACCCAGTTCATATTTTAGGTCCTGACATAAGAGTTCATAGTGTTTTACAATTCTATGTTCCATGTCAGTGGCTGACCGTGGAGTTGAATATCAGTCCTATTTAAATCTGCAAGAAAATAGCTGCAGGTGACATAACCTTTCATGTAGTACCACTGTGTACATATACAAATAATTGAGGCTCTTGACCCTGTCTACGCACATACAACTGTAAGTACAAACTTGACATTTTGATACTGCTTGTAGCCTTTCCCGTTGTTATTTTCTGTTTCAATAATCCATTGCAGGTAGAAAAATGAAAGAAGGAAGCATGAATGATTAATGCTGTCAAGCTAAAATAATGTATTTAGAAAAATCTATAAATCTGTTATTTGTGGCATTTCAAAACTAAACACGACACTTCAGTGCCATTCAGCAGATAAATGTAAATTTTTTGCAGAAACAATGGCAACATGACCCTTTGAACACTGTTTTTGGCACTAAAAGTTAAAGGGATCAGCTGTAAACTTCTGTGTATAAATGAATAGTAAACATAGATGAATATTCATATAGTGTTATTAATATTTAATATATATGTTTTATGTAAAGTGAATGCAAATAAACTGCTGTTCTTATACAGCCTTCCTGCCTTTATCTTCCTGACTGTGTCCACACGTGGACTATGGCCATATTATTTTTTTCCAGCTTGCCTCTGTAAACTGAAAGACTACATTCACTTACAGTATTTAGTGCACCTACCTTCCTGTCAGACAGGACAATCTGCCACTTTAGACCACTTATGTTCCCTTATATATATGTGTGTGTGTATATATATATATAAATATTTGGATGCATATTAGTAGTTGCCATTAAAATTTCAACCAACGATGAGACAGCTGAACACCTGATGGCTGATTTTGGATGGCCAGAACTTTTACCAGTATTTTCCCTAGATTATTTTTATCTTTTTAAAAAAATAGTGATGGAAGAATAAGTGCCACATTTGCCCTCCTTTCTGGGACCAGCCTCACATACCAGCCTGGCGCTTATTTGACCAGTAATGCAGGTCAGTGCGTTCCTGGACTGTTTGCTCTCACAGAATCACAGAATGGCAGGGGTTGGAAGGGACCTCTGGAGGTCATCTCATCCAACCCCCCTGCTTGAGCAGGCATGCCCAGAGCAGGGGTCACAGGAATGCATCCAGGCAGGTTTTTAATGTCTCCAGGGAAGGAGACTCCACAACCTCCCTGAGCAGCCTGTTCCTCTGCTCTGTCACCCTCACAGTAAAGAAGGTTTTTCTCACACTAAGGTGGAACTTCCTGTGTTCCCACTTGTGCCCACTGCCCCTTGTCCTGTCATTGGGCAGTAATGAAGAGAGTCCAGTCCCATTGTCCTGACACTTGCTCTTTAGATATTTATAAGTATTGATGAGATCCCCCCCATAGTCCTCTCTTCTCCAGGCTGAACAAACCCAAGTCTCTCAGCCTTTCCTCATAAGGGAGATGCTCCAATCCCCTGATCATCTTCATAACTCTCTGCTGGACTTGCTCAAGGAGTTCCACATCCTTCTTAAACTGGGGGGCCCAAAACTGTGCTTACCATGCACCAGCTCTCCCAAAGCCGCTGCTGGTCAGGCATGCGCTGGCAATACCAGGCTGTGGGCAATTCCCTGTGGATATCCTAAACATATGATAAACTATCAATGCTACATGTGTTTGAATGAGATCTTTGCTGAACATTGCAGACACCATAATTATATCAGCCTCCCAATCAGCACTTCTGCTGTTTTCTTTCACCTTTGAAATGACAGTCAGGCAATCAAGGCAAATGGTAGTGTACAAACAAGATATTCTCTTTTAAAGTAGTTAGGGGCCTTTCATGCTAACATGATATTTTCTCACTACGAATACAAGAGTGTACAACAAAGCTGCAGCTATCTGCTAAAATGTTTTGGAGACGTTACATTTGTAGGTGCTCTTGCAAGCAATTTAAAATTAAAGTTAATTAAATTAATGTGATATTAGCCCAATTGTTTCACTTGATAAATCTGTAAAACCTGAACTGTGCAGCTCAAGTTTCAGGAGACAAGTGAATTAGCAATGCATGTAAATGATCATAGTTTGCAGAGTCAAAAAATAATTAAAGCAGATCTATAGCTTGCAGCAAATTTCACCTTAAGTAACAGCAATTGAAGTGCTTTATGATGCTGTTTATTGCTAGATCTCCATACTGCCCTTGAAGTGTAACTTCAGTTTTAGGACAAAAGTAACTATACTTTTCATTACATTCTGTCCATTTTGCATACATTATTTTCATCTCCACTGTGGTCCTTTGCATTCAAAAAGACTTATCTCTTTACTTAAGACTAGGTATTAGATCCACCTATGCAAAGACCTTCTCACCTACTATATGCTGCTCGTTATCTAAGTAGCTTTGCAATTGTTTCTCCAGTTAAGTGCCTCACCATCACTAATTCATGCAAAAGTTAGAATTTTATCTAAGTCATGCCAAGTAACAACGGAAAGGAAGCAAATGTCTTTGAAAAACAAAATAAAATTACTTTATACCATGGAAAGGCAAAATAAAATACATATTGTTGACAGAAGAATTTAGTTTCTTATATAAGCAAGTTTATAACATGGACTTTCTAATTTTTCCTTCAGAAAAAAAGACTTACAATTATTTCTGTGATTTCCTCTGTCTTCAGTTTGACAAGCTGTGTTGCCCAGGACAGGTTGGTCTCTATACTGCTGCTAGTGTGTTCAGCTGCTCTTTAACTTCTCAGATCAGAGAGTGAAACCCAGAATAATAACTGCCATATATAAGGATAAAAAGCAAAAGGCAAAATGTTTTTAATTAAGTTTGCAATTGTAGTTGATTGGAATGCACCTGAACTACAGAAACTTGCTTAAAGATGCTCGCTTCATGCAGCCAATGGGGTTGAATAATTTAAAATTAGCTAAACTCTTTCAGTATAAAATATAATGGCTCTGTCAGAACCAAAGTAGGGAATGCTAATTTAGGATTTTAAATAATAATTCTTAATAAATGGAAGTGTCATTAAAAGGAAGGTTGGGGTTTTTTTTTATTTTAAGTGCATAAAGGGACACCTTGAATTAATATAAGCCATCAAAGATATTCCTAGATCAAGAGACTTATAAATATCAAAACCCTGAGTGAGCTAGAAAGAATCTAGCTCATAGTTGAAATATTCTGAGTCATAAACACGAACATGTTCATATTGAAAATATTGTAAAACTTGTATGTATGTTTTGTAAATCGTAGAGTTCATAAGGAAGTATCCATATTTCTGCAGGCAATATTTTCTGAAAGCTAAGCCCCCTTCTGGAAATTCATCTATATGCACATCAGTGCTTGCTATCATTGCCAGCCACTCCTCCACCTCCTGTTCTCCACACTCACGCTTTTGGATGTCTATGCGAAATTCATAAGGATCTTATTCCCTTCCTCACTGGCATCAGTGAACATGGGCATCAGCAGGAATTTTGTCCAAATGGTTTCCAAACACAAACAGCATGAATGGCTGGTCCAAAAGGCACATGTGCTCTGGGAGGATGCACGGGAGGGTCAACGTGTCCTCTGTCAGGTCTTGCAGGTCACAGGTTGATAGTACCAAATAAAAGATAAGATCGGATTCATTACAGCTGTAGACAAGCTGTTTACTGAATATTTGGATTTAAAAAATTTAGGAAATTAAGTGCAAAACGTGCCAACTCAGAATGGCTGAGGACTCCCGGTGGCAGAGGTTAGCTCATTGATTTCTAGTGGAGATTTCTGCTCTGAGGTGGAGTGCCAGAGAATGGCACTCTGCAAGCGTGACTCCCACTTTTATGGCAGCACTCAGGACATCCTTTCTTGTGCTTTTATCAAATTTTGGTTAGAGTTGCAATCAGTGTCAAGACTTAAAAATAGAGAAACGTAGAAATTAACATCCCATGAAGACAGAAGCCCAATGGAAATGGATGGCAGAAGCAAGCCAGACCCCTCAAAATGCTGTTTCTGCATTGCACCTTCTTTTTTCAGAAACTTAAAATGCTGTCACACCACAGCAATACTCTCAGCCAAACATCCACTATCGATTAGCCAAAGTGTTTTCACTGGTGAAGTGCAGTAGATCTCTCCCTAATGCACTACCAGGGCTTGAAAAGTGGCCATGAATTATAAACCAGAAGAGGTTTTGGGGTTATTTTTAGTTACAGAAAGAAGGAAAAAATTCCATTTCATACAGAAATACGCACACCTTACATGCAAAATAACTCACTCTCTGACAAGGCAAACTTCTGAAGCTAATTTCTTGTGACTTTGCATGTCATGGTGAGACTTCCTGGTGCCTCCTGGTGAGCTCCTGCCTGGGCTGTTGGGACACCTCTTTCCCACCTGGATTCTCTGAAGCCAGGCCCTCAGTAGGGGCATTAATTTGAATTTCCCTCTCCTACCACCCACTTACCTTCGCATGGCCTTTGGGAATCTGCTGCTTCTGAGAGTTCCACTCATCTGTCAGAAATGGACTTGTCATCACAAATGTTTGCATCACCTGGATAAAGATTTACCTTCTGCTATCAGAGACCAGGAAGACACTGTATGCCTACGTGTGCCCTTGCATACAATATTGCTGAGAATCAAACTATGACATCTACTCTATTCCATATTCTAGCTCTTTCCAAAGAACCTCTCTCAGGTCTTCATGGTCTTTGTTTTCATGGTTCTTGGATCGGGGAACACAGACTCTACAGTACCGTATGCAAATATTTTTTATGTTGTTAGCATACGTCAGGGTAAATGCTGGTGTAGGGTACAGATTGCTTTCCCCACAGTAAATTTCTGTGTTAACCCTTTATTTCTGGCTTCAGCTAATGAGCTTCTACATATTATGTGGTGACAGGAAATGCAAAGGCGTTTGGAGCAAAAACATGAAGAGGACCTCCTTTGGCAATACTGGAGTTTTTCTATTAAAAATTAAAGGAATGGCTTCTTTACTAATTGAGAGGTAAAAATTCAACATGTGCCATGTCCAAAGGATTCACATCTGAATACCATTCATTCCAAAGAGGGAATATTATTCAGAATTTATGTACAATATAAATTTTAAGTGAAAGTTCAAGACCACGGTACTACACAGCATGCATGGATTCTGCTGGACTGAAAGACAGCAGGAAACAAATGCACCCATCTGGCCACATAAATCAATCACTGAAATCTGAAGATACATCCACAGAAGGGAAAAAAAGATTAATAGATCTGTGATGTATAAATTTTTATTTAACTCTAAAATCACACTAGAAATCACAGTTTTTAAGAACACCACGTCAAGGACATGAGGACTTTGTAATGGTGAGTGTCTTCTAAATCTGTCAGAAGAGGCAGGATAGATTAAAAGTATACACTGAATCTGGAAGCAGCAGTTGGAAGGGTGGCAGTTGCCGTGTTTATGCTATTCCTACCTGCGCATGGTGTATGTATGTCACCCAACACTGGACACCGTGGCAGGCAGTACTGCAGCCCTGCCTGCAAGCCACTCTCACATTTTAGCTTAAGAGATTCCTAGGGACTAAATGTCATATTACTTTTGCTTTGTATCTAATACTTTCAGTAGGTTGAAATCTTCATTGCAGCATGGTCACTGTTGTGGAAGCTGAAGGACCACAAGCTCTGCTGGCAGCTCAGGACTAAATACACCAGTTTCATTTACTGCAGGCAGGAAAGCCCCCCAAATATTTGAGAAGGAAGGTAGTATACTGTGCACAGAGCTCAATGTCATAGTTCATCATTCTTCTCCATCTAATCTCGAGCTGTTTTTCTGGCAAAGGATCATGTGGAGTAAATCCTACTTTCAGAAGACTTCTAAGCCAAGGGCTTGAAGGAGGCATTCCTGGATCTGCTCAGGATCTCCCTGCCCACTCCATCTGGCAAGTGTGACATTTCTGCACCTTAGACTCTACTGACTCACCTTAAAAAATGTTACATTAGATCTACCCCCAGGCACATTTTGCCATTAAAAAATGCAGTGTTTTGGCTGACTTTGGCTCATGGTTCAAGTACTAGGTCCTCGGAAGCCATCTACCTCAGTGACAAGCTGGTCTCTCATTAGTGACTTGCTAAACAAAGCCCTAACATTCGGTCTGTAGCACTGTGAGACAGCATCTCACAGCTTTTTGGTTTTAATTCTAAAACTTTGGACAACATTCTTGTCTCTCAGATGGACTTCTGCCTGCCAATAATATGCTGATGCCTTTTCAAGCATCTTTGTGGAACACTTGGGAAAGAACATAACCATGCACAGGAACATGGATGTGGCTGAAACCTTTGATGCCATTAATGAGTTTTGTCATTCCACAGGAGTGGAACTATGTTTCAGAACCAGAAACAGCCATCTTAATCTAAAATAGCCTGTCTTACCAATAGGAAGACCTTGAAAACACAATCTTTTTAAATTGGCTGACACAAAGCTCACCCCTATCTCTATCAGCATTGCAATAAATAAATAATGATTACAGTCAAAGTACTGCAAGCGGAAGTTGAATCAGAAGAACACTGAAGAATGAAAAAACTTCTAATGTTAATCTCTAGACAGATTAATTACGCTGGAGAATGCATTATATACTCACCAGCACGACTCCAACCCTGGTTCCTGTCACTGTAGGCATCCTATTTACAATCACCACCACACATTTTTGTTTGTTTTTTTGTCTTCCTTTATTCACTGACTTCTTCAAACCTTTGGGAGAAGAAATGAAGACTACTATAGCAGCTTTTAAATTGACTCTTATATTAAGAATGTTATGTTTTTTATATCCACTCTGAAAGGGTAATATGAAACTTATGAAATATTTACTAAGTGTGATGCATAAACAACAAATCACCTCTTTTCCATTAAATATTTTTTGTGAAAGATATTTTTAATAAAACACTGCAGTTTGCAATTTAATTACAATGAGTAATTAAAACTTAGAGGATAATCATTTTTGGCAAAAAGTCAGTTTTTGTTAAAATTTTAAGATAGGAAAAAGATGCATATTACGACCATAATACTGTTAGTAATTAAGATAAATGCATCAATTATTAAAGATGCAAACATGTCAAGCAAGCATAACTAATTATTTGAGCATGTTAACAGTTGTTTAATGTTAACAAGCAGTGAATTATTAAAGACCCCATGTGTCACATTTTGGACTGCATAAAATATAATGTTCTGGAAAGGTTTATGATTTTCAGGTTTTGCTTAAATCTTTCCAGTCAGATAAGCAATAAATTTAAGATAACTTGCATTTAAACTCTATTTCTAAAGTAATTAGCTGTAATTGTGTAATGAAATGTTGTATTTCTCACTTTATGAAGACTTCCAAATTCAGTTAAAATGACCGAAATATATTAATAGGTGTTCTATGCAGTAAATACATGATTTATGTATGTGACTGTGTAATTTCTTCATTCAAAAGAGATACAGTATTTGAGAAGCTTAAACTGTCAGAGTAACAACTAAACTGAGATGAAAGAGTGCACTTTATGGGAGCTAATGTTCACATTGGTACCTGGCTTTGTATTTCAGTGGTTGAATACTGTCCTTCCAAAGGAAACATACGTTTCATACATCATACATCAGCCAGCTCCTGGACACTGTGCTAAGACAGCTGCTCTCCCGTCTCCAAATACCTGATAGTGATCCCACATCATCTGAATCAAAAAATCATCAGAATGGTTTAGAGTTGTACAAACTAGCACTGTAAATCATTAAACTCAGTTTCTCCTGGTGGTGATTTTAGTGGTGGGTTTCAGTTTTGGATGGTTTTTGGGGTTTTGGGGTTTTTTTTGGGGGGGGTGGTTTTTTAGACAAACATAAAATTAGACCTATTACATGTGAAAAGGCTTCTTTGAGCTGGACATTCTTCCAGTGGACTGAAAAATAAAATCTTTATGTCTAAGCATTATCTGTTAAACCTTGAATTCTGGTGAGCGTCCCAAAGATTTATTGCAAATCGGAGAGGAGATGTCATATGATCAGTAATATGAATTTCTGGATATTTACTCCAATACCTTTGTCACCCTCCCTAATCATGTTTGCAGACAGACAGCTCTCTGCCCACGTGATGAGTCTTTAGGTGGATGGGCCCAGAGCTCAAGATGCCCCTAAGCCATGGCTGAGCCTCAAAGGTGGATGCCCAGCAGCTCGGCACCTCTCGCACCCTCCATGGCTGCTGCAGCCCTGGAGGTGTAACCCCTCCTACCTTTGCACTAGTGAAGCAGTCTGGATTAACTCCTACGCCATTAGTAACAGCAGCTGCTAATCTAGATTATTTTGACAGGACCAGGGAGACAGCACATAAGCATTTACGATGGCATATCAAGGGGAAGGTGACCTCTGTGCCTTGCTGAGCTGCCGCCAGGATGTTTGCTGATGGTCTTGGAAGAGAGCAGACCTTCACAGTTGACATGCCCAGGCAGCAGCCCCCTTACCAGAATGGGTGCCCAGCACCGCCTTGGAGAGTGCTGATTTGAATTTGTGTCAGAGGAAAGAGAGGCTTGGAAGCACTAAGGAAACATTTGTTTGTTTGTTTTTTAGCATCATATTAATATGAATTAATGTTTGCAAAGCTCTTTGACATCTTTAGATGAAAGAGGCTACACACAAATATTAGGCTACTAATTGGGTGGCTGGAGGGTATGCAAACAGCCTAGACCCAATGCAACACTTAGTTCTTCACACTAATGTTAAAAATCTCTTCTGCCCTGCAATTAGGCTGAAGTTTCAGCCACACAGTGGGAATACAGGTCTGACCTCCAAAAACTTTGAAGCAAAATTTACCCACAGCAGTGGATGACACGTGTCAGCCGCACTACCAGGTCCTCCTGCAGCGCTGCACCAGCACTAATGTGTTTCAGGGGTCCAATGCAGAGTCTTGGGGGCAGAGAGGATAGCGAAGTTTCTTTGTCATGGTTTGTTTTCTAATGAAAACAATCTGATATAGCCCCCTCTTCCAAGAACACCTGAAAGGCTACTGCTCTGAAATGTAATTGGAGTTTATAAATCCAAGCCATCACAAAAGCATAGGGGTCAAAGCTAGACACACTGGTGGAAAGATGCTGATAACAAAATTATGGGAAGTTAGGAGAGCAGCACCTCAGGCCCAAGACAACAGTGGGATTTCAGGTGCTGGAGGACAAACACGTCTTTTGCAGATAATTTACTGCTCTCAAACACACACAAAGGAAGTTTGGGGACCCTACTGGTCTTTCTTTTAGTTTATCTTATTTAGTATTTTTCCCTAATTTTTCTTCCCATTTCTAGGTGACCTCCCTCTTGTGACAAGGTCTCCCCATTATGACAGTGAGCTCTGATGATAATGTAGGTAACATTCAGACTGAGACCAAGTGCAGCAGAAAGCTATATTTCACTCCTGACCTTCAGCTCCCCCTCTAGTGCAATGCACACATTATATTTCCTTTCACTCATAGCAGGACCAGTGAAACAACAGTGGATGGAATAAGTGACATTTCCTTACCTCGATACCAGAGATGAATAAAGGAGTTTTGCCATTTTCACTGCATGTGCGATACTCACCACACAACTTTGCTTAGCTTATTAGATGTTAAAATCTCTGCTTAGCACAGGCAGGGGGAGAAAGACAAGGCAGATCCCACCCTGGCACACAATGCACAGGGCTTCACAGCATGCCCGAGCGGTACCGGTGCTAAGGGGCTTTGGGGGAAGCTCCTGATGACACCCCACAAGGTTTTCCATACATCTCTGCTATCCCAGCCAGAACAACATACCCACTAAAGTACAGGAAAAGGTGCTGCTGCCAAGTTGCTCCAGAGCCCCAAACCCAAAATCATGGGTCCTCTCATCTCCAGCACCAACTGCTGCACTACACAGTAGCGCTGGCAGAGCTCCAGACATATTCCTTTGTCAGGCCTGAATCTCTTCATATGTTAGAATAGAGCTGCATGTACAGTACTTCCCTTACTTCCAAGGCGTTTTTGCCATCTGTTTCTATTATGAGAGTTTATGGCACAGAATACCTCAGACAGTACAGTATCTGTTTCTCTTCTGCGCTGCAGTTATGGTTGCTGTGCTGCTTTATGAACAGAATGATAAAACTTGGAGCCCTCTTAATTCTGTCCTTTCCGCCCCCATTTTTTTCATAGCACATTGCAGAAATGGAAGGATTTTTTACAGTTCATGTTATTATGATGAGAAGTGATTTGAAAGAAAGTAAGGAATGTATCAGGAAATGGAAATGTGACTACAAGGCAGCTTTTAAAAATCCTTTAATCATATCATGATTAAGAAGGTTTTTATATTGTTACTTCTGTGTTCTGAAGTATACAGAATTTTGTTATAAGCTGAAATTTGCCTTTTTTTTGTATTTTAGAGAAAGAAGGCACTACTTTGCATAGATGGTCTCTCAGTCACATCTATTAAACTCCTGCACTAAAGCAGGGACTCCACAAGGAGAAGGGCTCCATGGATTTCCATAAGTAATACTTCACAGTTTTTTGCATCCCAAAATCAAAGCATTTATTTGAAGTAGTGTCGAGTCAATACACTCATGTTCCCCATCACACATTCTATGAGAGCCCTTTGTTTCTTGAGGAGAGGAATTATTTTTCTGCTGTAAACTTTAGATAGATATTTTTGTGATATAGAGAGTTATTATTTGTATGCAACAGCATCACATTTTAACTACATTTAGATGGTGAACGTTTGTAATCATGCTCATTGTCTCTAGCCTATGAGGAGGCAGAGCTGTTGTACACTTCTTTAAAGAATGAATGAATGCAGGCTCATGGGCGAAGATTAGATAGGTATGAATTTGGCAAAGAAATCAAATATAGACACAGAAATATCTTATTTGCCCATGGCTGGTTTGATCACATGGTGACCATCTGGAATTTAGATCAAACCTTCAATAAAATACAAGGGACCACACTTCTGCGGCAGTTTCAATGATAAATTAACATCTGAGCTGGAAGTACTACAAGAAAACAGTGATAAAGAAGACAAAAGCCACATCTCACATACTCCAATTGCACTCCATTTCCTGGTGTTCCTTTGCTTCCCCTCCTCCCCCCGCCCATTAATATAAACATTATATGAGAAGTATAGTGAGAGCAATAAAAAATAAATGGCAATTAGAGCCAAGATCCAGAGCTAAGACAGGAGGAAAAAAGGAACAGAAACATTGGTCCTGATGGCCTTTTCCTGTTCCAATTTTTTTTAATGTTCTCCTGACCTTGATTAGATCTGCAACTTCTCATGTGAGGCTTTGAGATTAGTCCTATATTTAGATAAAAAAAGCTGTATGCAAGCAAACTGCAGAGCATGCAGGGATCCATATGTACTTTGCCATGTTTTCTAAACCACACTATTGCCCCTTATTTTCCCTCCTGCTGTTAATTGATTTACCATATTGCCTCTGGTGTAAGGTGCAAACTGAAAACGCTGGAACCCTCTGAGCTGCTTTGGGAGGTCTCTGCCACTTGGGAGCTGCTTGCATCCCTGGAAACATCTCTGCATTTACCACAGCACCTTGTCAGCAGGACAGCTGTGTTGGGTGATCTTAGCAAGCAGTTTCTTACCTACTACTTCAGAGCCAATGCATAAGGCCACCCCCAAAATCCAGAGCCTGTGAGGGCTGCCTGTGCAGCCCCAAACCCTCACCTTAGCAGCACTGGCAGAGAAAAAATCCCATCCCCAGTCCCCCATAACTGCAAGGTGCCTTGTCCTCTCTTGTGGGCTGTACTATGCAGGCAAATGCCTCAAGACAGATCAGCAAATTGGTTCAGCTGAAAATTATGTCAAGAAAGAGCAAACAAGTTAGTTTTCAGTCTCACTCTTCAGCCACACAAAGGTGGACCAAAGGATGCTCCAGGTATAAGCAAACCTCACTTTTACTGGCTTAATAAAGTGACCAGTGCCTCAATTCCTGGGTTTCAATCCTCTTTTGACACGGGAGCTTTTTAGCACAACATGAGCCCCTTTCCCTCAACCCATTAGTTCAAATTTCCTTGCCTCTTCCCACCATCTTCAAGCCAAAAGTATTTATATGAACCTTAAGATCTTGGGAGCCAGCTCACTCCTTTGTCTTCTCTCCAAGGGATGGAAAACTGCTGTATCCAGCACACACATGGTGAAGGCCATTATAAGGGGTGTGGAAACACAACAACAATCCCCTAACACTGCTTCCAAAGATGCAGCACAGCCGGCTGGACTGCAGCAGGAGCCCTGGCATTGGAGCGCTCTGGCATGGCTTTCCCAAGGCGCACTTCTAATACCTGTAGCATTAGTATTTCTACCACCCTCCAATATTCAAGGGCAGAACTGAAACATAATAACTGTAGTTACTTTTCCCAGCAGTACAGATCAGAACATACTCCAATGCTCCTTTATGCAAACCTGTTGATGCACATGGGGTTTGCCTCCTACCACAACTATTGCGATGTCTGCGCAGGATTACCGATGCTCTACTGCAAGTCTTTTTTTCAACTGGAAATGAAAGGTGCTCACTTTTCATAGATGGTATGAATACAGGTCCATCTGGCCAATGAAGGAAAGCATAGGTCCCTTCTTGTGACGGATAAGAAAAAAAAAAGACTGTCAGTAGAAAGGGGAAAAAATATCCTCTGGAAAAAACAGGGGGAAACACTTTGTGCCTCTCTTTGACAAATAAAGTGCTCATACTGTGTTTTAATTCTAGTTGAGAGAGGTAATATTCATGTCTTCTGTAAATCCCCTTCAGGCCCTGTCAGAGGACAGTTATAAACCCTTCTGTGGCTGTCACCTCCTTCACTTCTGTCAGAGAACAGATTTTAAGAACTAAACAAAACACTAAAGGTTAAAACAATCCAAGAGACCTTCAGTTTCATTTGTATTTCACAATTAAAGGAGTGAATTTTTGCTTGCTGTTTGGATCAATAGATTATTTCAGTAACAGAAATACTAATGCCCTTAATTTTTTTTAATCCCTGCAAATCACCAAAAAGTCTCCCCTGGATTACACCTCCCAACCATTTGATTTAGTTATGTGTCACAGAAGCCTCAGTCTCTTGTTTTTCTCTTTTCCTGGGCTGAAGGAAATGCTTATTGGTACTGTACTTTAAATCCCAGCCAATGAAAAGCAGTATTTCACCATTTATCTGCCCCAACACATTTTCATGTAAACCGTTGCAAAGGGAAGGGATTCACATATGTTTTAGCAACTCCACTAAAGTATGAATAAAAGGCATCCAAGGTTCAAAGAGTTAAATTACCCAAGACTTTCCCCCACCACTCTCGCCCCCCACCCTAAGCCCCTCTCCTCTCTCTCAGGGCTATGCTTGATTTATGGTGTGATCCATCCCTGTTGGGAGTTGACAGTCACTTTCATTTTCTGGTATTTTTTTCCTTTTGCTGCCAAGGTCACCAGAGAGAGGGCCCTCCAAGTTTTCTGCATTCGTCCTCCTTCACCCTTCCACCGGCTTGGCCTCATGAATCATCCCGTCTTCACATTGAACTCCTGATGCTTCTCTTCCACCAAACTGCCCGACTTCCGCAATTTTTCTTCATTCTCACTAACAATTTGGTAATGAAATATTGATTTTTAGTTAGATTCAAATAGATGTTATTAAGTTTGCATTGATAAATCGTTCCCTTTCTCAGGCTGGAAGTACCTCAGTCAAATTCTAACTGCACTTTCATACCTGGTGATGTATTAATTTGACATATTTGTCACCCAAGCTGCCTGGCTTAGAGTTAGAGGAGGGCGTCTGTCCTAATTGCTGCTATTTCACAGAGAAGGTGTAATTCTAGCTGATTTCTTCCAAGAATTTTAGCCCTAAAATAAGATTATTGCAAATATTTTCCATGGGATTTTTATTAGAGAAACAAGCAAACAAACATTTTTTCCAGAAGGGAGAGGTAGGCATTCAAAAAAAGCACTGGCCAATTAATGTTAAATGTTTTCGGTTAATTTTGCTAATTGAAATATATTAAATACCAATGATTTTGCTATGGATTTGAAGACAAGGAAATAGTTCTTTTAACCCTCCTTGATGAGAACTGCTGGATATATACAATTTTTAAAAAACTGGCCAAAAAAATAACTGCTCCCTTAACTTGTTAAATGAAATGACCATTCCCTGCACATGCCTGGTACAGTAACCCCACTTCCAGAGTTGAAGGTGGGACACAGGCAACATGAGGCGGCAGAAACCATGTCAGCATTGCATCATCTTTCACCTACAGAGGGGATAAGGTTCACAGTCCCGAGACTCCACAGAGGGCAAAACTGTGATCAGAGATAGAAATGCAAATAAATTACATTGAGAAAAAGACATGCGCTTGCCCCCTCTGAAATACCCAGGCCTTATTCTCCACCACAGTACCGCTTCAAAAATAGCTGCTGCAGAACCCCTCAGTGCCCCCACCACCAGCTGTGGCCAATGGTGCGCAGTGGCAACACACAGGGCAGAGTTCACAGAAATTCAGCTCAAATCCAGCTGACAGAAGGGGAGGGAAGGACACATAGATTATTATTCCCACTCTATGTATGTCTCAAGTAACAATGAGTTTTAAATTAGACACAACTCAGTTAAAAGTTTAAATGGAGGTTTGCAGCCGCATCAGTTTGAAGACTTGAATTTCAGCTGGACTGCAACGCGAGCTGTCTTTTTACACGTGTCGTTCTGCACTTGTAAAAATTCCACCTTCCCACTATCCCTGCAGCAGATACTGAAATGCATCCTTTGTACTACGACTACAAAAATGTATCCCATATTTACTGTAAATGGATAAAGCACAAGTGTGGCTTCTTACCCACTAAATTAAAAGCTGCCTGCTGAAAAGTCAACTGCCAAAGAGTATTTTAAAAAAACCAAAACAAAACAAAAAAAAAAAAAAGGAAGAAAAAAGCAGCCAGCAATATGTTATTACCTGTCCTCTAACAGGAGTATCGAGCTCCACTGTGCTGACTGATTTCAAGAGACAGGCATTGATGAATAAAGCTCAATTGCTTCCAATGCTCCTGTGTCACACTTTTTATTTACAAATTAATTTAGTATAAAAAAGGAGGTAATTCTTGGAAATTATTTTTCAAAAGGTCAAATGCATTTAGTTGGTCCCAGCTGAAAGGGTTATTTAAAAAAATAAAAAACTAAAAAAGGAATTTTTTTTCAACAGACAAAACTCAAATTTTGAGCAGCCAAAATATTTAATGCATAAGAATTTAACTTTTGGCATTTAACATGTTTGCCATATTCCCCATGCCTTACAGAGTGAGGTAAATGCAACATTTCTATGGCACTGGTGGCTGCTAACTCCACCCATAACTACCATAGCATTTCTTAAAACAAACTGGAAAAAAGATGTAACAACATAAACCAACCTTCATTATCTCCCCTCCACATTGATACTGTAATAAGACTGTTTAAACGAATCAGGCAGCAGAAGGGATGCATACATTTCTCTACTTATGTAAGTTCATTCGTTCTTCTCACATTCCTCCTCTAACATACGTCTAGGAATATTTAGTGCAATAAGTAATTATCAATCCACTTTGGAAAGCCATTATACATTTACATACTCTTCAAAGCTGCTGTTACTTTTATTGTTTCTAATACCAAAACAGGAATGTGAGTCAAGAGCCTCTCTAAGCAGGTTATAGTGAGTTCAGCAGGCAGAATGCAGTTTGTAGGATGCATATGGGAATGAGTCATTTCTGAGAAACATAAAACTCAGAGTTATCAAACCTTTCGCTAGTCAATTATTTTTCTTTACTATGCTTGCTAGTAATAAGAACTGCTATGAGAAGTGTGCTCTGCAGTACTGTTTACACTAACTGTTATTAATCTGGTAGAAACCAAAACATAGCTGGACCAAAGCATCCCATTTAGAACCAGAAAAAGCAAGACAATTCAGAAGGTTAAGGTAAAATTCAGATATTTTGTGGGGTCCTTGTCTCCTTCCACCACAGGGCAGGTATTACAGAACACACAAAGTGAGATTACCCACCAGAAAACCACAGTGAATTAAGGAGCTGAGCAGAAGTGTGACAGACACACTGTCAGAGCCCACTACCAGCTCAATCAGATAAATATGCACTTAGGGAATTAAAACATATATACATGTACAAGCAATATTGACTGTAATAGCCTTTTGGAACCATCAAATTCTAATAATATACGTTAAATATGGAAAATTGGCAACACTAGAGTATCATAAGCTATTTAGGAGTAACTCCTGCCAGTGAGCTGCAGTGTTACCCTGCCTTGGACCACAGCAAGAGAGATTCTCCTCTAAAGGCTTGTCACCTAGAAGCGGGTGGCTTGGGTTAGTACAGGGCTGCTACTAACCTCTAATGAAAACAGCACTAGCATCTACCTTCTGCCTCCTCTGCTCCACACACCACAGTTCAAATTTCCAGTGAAATCTAAAGTTGGGTCAGGAGTCAAACTGCTTCCCAACCCACAGCCTCATAGCATATAGGTAATAAACCCCAGGTATTGATAGGCACCTTGAAAGCACCTTCATAGGTTTGACGGGACTACGTGGTAAAGCACAAGCTGTACCTTGGTGCTTGCTCCTAGCCATGCATTCGCAACATGGTATATGAACAGGTGATGCTGTAATTCACCCTAACAGAATAATTTTCACATGCCTAGTGCTAAAGCACCAGTCCAGACATCTCAGATAATGCAATAGAAACGGAAATACTTATAGTGGAGAGGTTTCCCCATTGCTGCCACTGCTCCTGGTCCTGGCCTTTGCTGACCTGCCATCAAGATGAAGGGAAGGAGGTGCTGTCAGCCAGGCTCTGCCTCCTGATGCTGCTGCTGAGCACAGGCTTTTTACATTTCCCTGTTAGGTGACACCTGGGAAGTCTTCTAGGAGAAATCCTTTTGAATTTTAGGAGAAAGTGACACATCACCACTTTGTTTCTTAATGCCGTGTCCCAGGACCAGGGAACAGACCGAGCCCTTCTCCTATACCATGGTCTATAGAAAATCCAGATGAGGTTGAATGGTCATCTCCTCAAGGTTTCTACTGTATGAAATGTTGATAAAGCAGATCACAGGTCAGACTGCCCTAGCAATCCTTTCCTTGTCTTAAAAGAATTTTGGTTTGTTTCAGAAAATAAGTTTAAAAAAAAAAATCTGTAACTTGATAGGGACATGTTGATTCAAGGAAGCAGCTGCTGAATGAGCCAGAGATGAAACAAATAATGAAGCTGATAGCAGCATTATCCTGTGCCCCCTTAGCAATGAAAACATGGACTGAGCTAATTCTCAGTAAAAGAAAATATTATTTTTCATTTTCTTGGCAGACACTTCAATTTGGTTGCTTCAAGGCAGAAACTAAAACCTCCCATGACTAGGGCCTTCCTTCCTGAGCATCTTTTTTGTCATTTCCTATGTGACAAAAGTATTTCCCTGTCTCCCAACTACATTGACCTCCTTTCTTCCCCAGAGTTTTCCTTCTCCTTACAACCTGCTTTTCCTCTCTCTAGCTGTGATCCTTTACTCTAATGAGAAGCAATTAAGTGGAGAATAACCCATGAGGACTGGAATCAACCTTTGCAAACCCAAAGCCCTGACCAGCAGGCCGGACTTGTATTCACATGGCAGCACAGCTCTCAAAAAAAAGTAAGATACGGTAAACAGGCTGGAACATATGCCTGTGTGAAAACTGGAGCAGTTTCCATAGGGAAGATGTGGAATATTTCCCTTCGGGTTCCCCAGTGTAAATAAATCTGTAGTGAATATCTTGGGGAGCAGGAAACAGGAGTTAGAAGTCCCTTAATAAAGGTGGGCACTGAATCCAAGTCCCCACATCCTCCTGGCACAATATCCCAATCAAGCTGCTTGGTAAAAACATCATCTTTTGTGTTGTTGATCCTGCTCTAGCACTGCCCCATATGCCAAAAAAGCACAAGATAATAAAGGTTCATCTTTTAATTTTGCTCAGGGCATAAAGTAATGCTGCTTTCTGCTCCCTCTCCAAAGCATCCCACATAGAAGAAAATACTGTTTTCCTTGTAGTAATGCTGGCTGTCATCTCACCATTAGCGACAGTCTGCCCATATAAGATTAGGTTTTGGTACATTCACTGATAGAGAATGCAAAGAGCAAAACAGTAGTGACCCAAGTTTGTTACACTCTCCCTGTCTTTCAGATCTGAACTAGGGATTAGGTGGTAATAGAACTAGACACCAATTAATAGTCAACATGTATAAACAACATATATGAACAAACTCAGCCTTAAGATTAAACATGTATTAAATTACCTCCAAAAGCAATTAGTTCAATGTTATTGAGAACGCAATCAGAAACAGGGCAATTTATTGTTCACTATTTTAAACATTTAAAATCAATGTGTTTGCCTTGTGAATATACCAACAGCTATTCTGAACACAAAACAAAATCCTATCAAAAAGCCTTAATTACAATAAGTTTACCATTCCTTCCTGCAACTTCATCACCATTCCTCTTTGTTAAGAGCCTTCTTCTGGTGCGTTTTCTTTATGTTATTAGTGCTGTCTATAAAATATGAATCCAAATTCCATAATCACCATAAAAATAATAAAATTCTATGCCTGCCATGAAAATATTACATGATTTATTTTTGTGTGAAGTACATATTAAATCTAAGTATTGGAATGATATTCTGCCTCTTTGACATCAAGAACTTTAAAAGATGCACAGTTTCTACTCAGTTGCTATTATGTTAGGTTTCTTTTCTTATTTTAAACCAGATATTTCAGAAGCTATTTATAGATTGAGGTTAATATTCATATTGCCATATGCTGTACAGTATTTGCTCATATACCTTCCTCATTTTTATTTTATATGACATATGGTGGCTACATTATACAGGGCATTCTAATGTATTGCATATGCATATAACATTTAATACTACAGTGTGTATATACACTGTATGTTTTACACTAACAGATTTTGAACTGATAGATAACATAGCTCTGTAACTGTGCTCATTGCTGGCCATGTTTAAAGAGAAATGCACTAGAGCCCTCTGCTTTGGGTGCTGGTATAAACCCATACCCAAAACACTACGGGGGAAGGGGGCAACATAAATGGAGAGGAAACTTCTCTGGTGGGTGAGGATCTCTCCCACTCATATACATAGAGCAGCCTTCAGTGGCTTGGTCTGAGAGGTTGCCATATAGAGGCCTTAAACTCAATATCAATCTTAAGCATCCCACTGTTACAACGCAAGGGACATGCTAACAAAGGGCAAAATTTTTCCCCTCTTGTGTACACCAGAAGTTTAGAATTTATTTTATTGCCTTCAGCTGATAGGTTCTTAATCTCACATCCTAATGATTCCCATATGCAAGGCACTGTCATGAGATCTAAGCAAAATTGTTCTCCCAAAAGACTCTCCAGTTTAAAAAATACAAATATGAAAACAGGGAAACAGCTAGCAAATTGACTTCCAGTTCACTGCACCATTTGCACTGGTAAAAGCAGAGCAACACTAAAAAAATAAAAATTGGAGAATACTGAAACATTTTAAACAAAAAAATTTCAAAGGCTGACATTTTCTTTGACATTTTCTTCCATTCTGTTTTGAAAGCTAAAAACAGAAATAAAAATCAACAGTCAAGTATGCGAAACAAAAAATGCATTTGACTCTGAACTATTTATCCACATTTAGTATTGCCAAGGAGCAGAAACATCAGTTATTCACACAGCTGTAGTCATCATAGCACTCCATAAAGATCAGTGGTCACAGAGCACTCAAGAACTAATAATTAGTTTTTCTTCTTTTTAAGTGGAAAAAAAATCCTCATCCTAATAACCAACAAGTACATAACATTTTCCATTAAACCTTCCAAGGTTCAACACATCTACAGCATTCTAATGCTGCAACCCATGGCTTATTGGATATTCTTTGCAGCTTCTTCCCAGAACAGGATTCTCACCATTGCTGTGTATCCCAGCCTTGCTGCCACCATAGATTGCCAAAGGCAAGCCTTTGTGTTTCAAGAGAAGACTTCAGTCTGCATTTCTGAGAGGTTAACTACAGGATCACATCAAAGTTAGCAGGGAGAAAGGAGTGGGGAAATTGTGACTTGCGCCAAATACTTCCTCAGAGCTTTGCCTGTCATCTCTTCAAGGGAAACAGAGCTATTCACTATCGACAAAGAACGACTCCATCTTGGTTTCACAGGAGCATCTCACTCCCTTCCCCCTTGGGCATAGCATTCTACCTTGGTCCTTTCAATCCTGCTCCTTTCAACTAATTAATATTAATTATATTAATAATAATCAATACTGATAAATAACAATTAAGAGGACCTCAAGATGCTTTCAACAGATGCAGACATCGCAAACATGAGTACCAACTTGGCAGAGCCAAAAGCCCCATGCTTTGCCAAGGGGAGCAGGTGTTCCTGGGTGTGTTCATGGGTTCCCAGTGAATTCAGTAGGAGCAAGGACCACAACTCAACCTCTGCAACACACCACACAGAGTCTTGTATGTGTCAAATCTGTAATTCAGTCAATAGGAACTCTTCTAAAAGTGGAGTAAAAAGTACTCATCCTAGAAAAATTTGAATCTGTAGTTCAAAGGTTTCTGAAAGTCTATCCACTTCAGTGGACTATGGATTGCAGTCATAGGACCTGGATTCAAAAAGGCATCCAAGGACAAAACCTGCTTCTCTTTCTGTACAGATGATCCATATAAAAATACAGTGTCATAAAAAAGTTCCAATACCTCAAATGCACACACCCCCATCCTCCAACTCAAATGACATATAATAAAGCCATCTGATCTTCAGATGCTTTTTTGTCCCCTGTCAGAAACAACAAAGAAATAAGCAGATTTCTTCTAGAGCCATAGGCTTTAACTACTGTATCACATACAGAGAACAGAAAAAAAAAGCCTAGACAGGATGCAGAAACCATGAAGAGAAATTATTAAAGATTTAGGAAAAAGAAAAATCAATCAAGGGAGATACACAAACCTGATTAGGATAGAAAAGATTGTATGCCTCTCTATATAAACATATATATGGGCATGTTAACGGGTGGCTGGTTCTTCTAACATTAAAGAAAATAACCTAGGGTTAAATATAATTTTGAGCTCCTCTGCTACCATCTACAAATCTGGAAACCTGTTTGCCATGGCTCCAAGCAAAGAGCTGATAAAAGAATATTTTTGCAGCTAAATTCTCTCTTTTTCCACCAGCTCCTGAAGTCATGAGACAAATTCACTTGCCAGAAACTGATTGAGTACAAGGGATTTTTCCAAGTCTCTTTTCTGACCCAGATCTGTGTCTTTGTGCTTTCTGAACAGATGGATAAGATGATCATTCTTTAAAGATCCCAACTTAAATAAAAATGTGTTTAGTGGTTCCAGTGCAGGGAAATACAGTAAGCCATTAAACCATGACAAATTTGACACACACAACAACTTCAGGGAAAAGAGGCCAAAAAAAATGGAATGTCTCCCCTACCAAAACAGAAACTGAATCTGAGTGATTAAAAAAAAAGCAGTGAGGGAGATAAGAAAATAGCCCTCCTTCGCCTCAGTGCTCACACCACAGCTTACTACAGGAGCATCATAATACAGTCCTACCAACTGACCCCACCACAACCCTGTTCACCAGCATTACCAAAATTAACAAAGAAACACAAGGCTCCCCACTAAGGAGACAGCAAAACTCCCTGGAAAAGGTAATGAGACACATTCTGCTAACCACTTGCCCACAATTCACAAATGAATATGGTCAGGCTCAGCTAAAGCAAAAAAAAATAAAAAAAGAACCAAGATATCAAAACCCCACTGAATTGTGATTTATAGTAAATCGCTGACATTTTTATGGTTCTCAAACCAATAATGCAAGAAGAAACAGCAGACAGTGAGCTCTTGGCACTGGTATTGACTTCAAGGTCAGTGGAGCACAGAAACCCATTGGTTACTGATAAAACGGCCTCTCCTCCACCCAGCTGCCTCTGGTTTTCAGCAAAGAACTTCTTGGAAGCCTGAAGGTGTTTGATATTTTGTGGTACTTAGCTCCCCTACTGCACTTGATAGAATAATTACTTTGTATAAATTTTTCAATCAACAGAATTTCTTCTTCCCTTGAGCCTGGAATTGCCTTATTTAGTATTGAGACTAAGGAAAGCAGGTTAACAGCCTTTAGCTATTCACATCTACGCAGAAGTCTTTTATTCTTGAATCAAAATGGTATTTCTATTATTATTCTTTTAAATCCTATGTAAGGGTAACATGATTGTGTCTGTAAGTAAGTGCCACACAGAATTTAATCATGCTATTTATTTGCTTTGAATTATCTTGTATTCATTTTTTCTGTACTCTTAGGCATTGATAAAGTGGTTCTTGCTATTATAGTAAATTAAATGCACTTTAAAAGATTATCTTTTACATTTGTCATAACAAGAATTTACATTGATGTTTTCTCTCTTTAAGTGGGTATAAAGAACTCATATATATTTTCTAATTATTGTGTAGTATTTATTACATGAAGAACTATTTCTTAACTAATCACAACTCATTAAAATCACAAACTATTTCCAATAACCCACAGTAGATTACCTCCTGTATCAGGAACAGGAAAACAATCCAAAGATTTTTAGTGAAGAAGCATAAGTCATTTTTTGCTGCTTTCCCCAAAGGAAATTAAGTATTTAAAAATGCGAAAACTCTATGGGAAGTAACAAATCTTCAGAGGAGGGGGACAAACCAAGTGAAAACAAAGTGCAGGAAGGATGGATGTGAATGGCAAATCTTTGAGCAGATGAGGAAAATGGAGGTGGGATGCTGCATGCAGGGGAGGAACATCCCTCTCACCGTGGATTAATCCTGCTTACCCTTTGCTGGTGGCTGCAGCAGAAGGTGCGCTGGGGGTTTCACGGCTGCCCTTCCACAGTCCCATGTCACATTGCCTAATGGCTATCACATAATTGTTGTGTTTCCTGAAGCAGGCAGTCCCCTACCATAATATATTGAACTGCACAAGAGTGATCTTGATACATATCTACATAAAGAGCCATTTAAATCTTAGTTGTTAAATACTGCATTCGGCCGGCCAGTTACTTGTCTTTTTTTGCTTCAGATATGTGGCATTTTCCACATGTTTAGCACTGAAGCAGACATTTGTTTGGACTATATGCCTCTGTGTACTTTTTTAATGTAATAAAATTGACAGATGACTTCTTTTTGCAACAGGTTTGGTAGAAGAAAATGTTTTTTTTTCTTGATGGCTGTTTAGACAGCAGTCTTAAAAAATGACTAGTCACTAAAATTCCTCATGCTCATTTCATATTGTGTTGATTCATATTAAATTCATGACAACAAAAAAGCAACTTGAGGCACTTTTGGAAATGACCACTCTTTAGTG
The DNA here is from genome assembly GCF_949628215.1 of Phalacrocorax aristotelis. NCBI lineage: Eukaryota > Metazoa > Chordata > Aves > Suliformes > Phalacrocoracidae > Phalacrocorax > Phalacrocorax aristotelis. Next base: position 13,627,684 of record NC_134283.1, read on the forward strand.
CTTCTCTCCTCCAGGCTCGATAGGCCCAGAGTCCATAAAGCTGCCTGCTGTCTTGTGTCATGAAAAGAAACAGCTTTGCCTGGGAATGCCATTACTGTGTAATGAGGCATGCAGCAAAATATACCTTCAGCAGCCACTTGATGAAGGCTTGCTGACACACCAGACCAGACAGAAATGTTTTTTTGTGTGTTCTTCCTTATTTTGTCCATCAATCACATCATTAGTCAAAGCAGACAGCCCTGTCAGCTGGGCACAGATGCAGACTGGCAGGCGATCAGTGGACAGGTGTTAGAGCTCTCCCAAAACAAGATCTTGAAATGAGAAAAGGAGTGAAGACCTTGTTCCAAGGGCTGGAATATCAATATATTAAAAGAAAAAAAAAACAAAACACAAAAACAAACCACAAAACAAAAAGAATAACCCAAGCAAACCCACAAACCCAGCACCCATGAGGGGAAAAGTTCAGAGGGGATGCTCAGAGCCACTAAACAAAGACTTCGTAGAAAAGTTAAAAGGAGCTGCCACTTTGCATTACATTTTCATTTCTGCCCATATTAGCCTGTGTTGCTGGATAACAGCAACGTCCAGCATTCGCTGTTCTGAATAGAGTCTAAAGGACATTATGTAAACAGTATTGTACTTCAGTTTCATTAGGAAAATCCTCCATGGCACATGGATTTATTTGTCCAAGGCTCCTGTCATTAAGCTGAGACACTAATACCCACAACGAGCATATATACTTTCAGTTTGACGTGCAAAATGGCAGAGGGCTACACAAGGGATCTCATTTTCATTATAAGAACCAAAAACATAAACACAGTGAGATACATCCAAAGTGCCCCTGGTCACAGGGAGTGCTAATCATGCAGAGGCAAACCCTACACCTCCCAAGTCCTTACTCAGGCAAAACCCCCACCAACTTCAGCCCAGGCTGTCCTCTAACAGCCTCTGGCATGACAGCCTGTAGCCATTTTTTTGTACTGTGTGTGGCTACTCACAAAGCTGCCACTATAGTGGGGGACCCTTGGCATGCTTGGGGGGCTTGCAGCTCTCTTTTAGGAGGATGGCCGGGGGGTGAACCCATTCCTCAGACCCAGGCATGCTTCGCTAAGCAATTTGAATAGCATCTTCTTCCTCAGATCTCTCATCCATCGGCTTTATTTCTGTAAACTGGAGCTAGTTCTCTCTTGCAACATTTTTGTATGGGTACTTCAAAGCAAAGGGTGTTTCATTTCCTTCCCATCCTCTCAAGCTAGGTTTTTGTCTGCAGTCACACTTTGAATTCTAGAAAGTTTTTAATAATGAGTCTGGTTAATATTGTTTCTGACCAGCTTTGCATGCATCATGTGCTCTTTCTGAGTAATACTAGATAATTCTCCAGCTCCTTGTCACCAGGCACATGATAAATCTCCAGCAGAATCTTATTGTTCTGGGTCAAGTCCTACTCCCAAACCTGGGCAAAAGGGTGTTCTTGTGAGATCCAAAACAAAATTCTGGAAATACAATTTTATCTATAATGTGCTTCTCTCAACCTTGCTATGGCTGAGTTGGCCAAACTGAATAAAAAGACCTTTTTATTAATCCCAGCTAAAACCAGCTCCATAGAAAAACAAGCAGCAAATCACCTGCTAAGATGAGTGGGAAAGAATGACCCTTTGGGAAGAAAATCGTCAAGCAGAGTGCCATCAGGATCATACAAAAAGGACAAAGATGTTCAGGGTAAAAGTGTAAGAACTGAACAGCCCAGGCTGGGATACCACCTCCAACTGCAGTTTGGTTTAGTCTTATTTTAGCAAGAAAGACAAGCCCCTGGAGTGAAGTGATTCGAACAAAAAATCAATTAGTGTTAATTCCCAGGGAAGTGGAACCAACCAAAGACCTGACCAGCTTCTTGCTGACAGAAACCGAGTTTGCCAAAACCATGTCACTTTTCAATTAAAAAAAAATACAACTAATAAACTAGAAAAGTTCCCCTTTAGAAGCAGAGGTAAAGTGGTTTGGGGAAAGGGACAGCAAGTCAATTGAACAGGAGACATGTACAATCCATGGCTGGAAAGCTGCAGTGATAATTAAGGTGTCTAGGTAGGGTCACAGGTTTTGCTTCAACTTTTGCCTCCTGCCCACTGCAGCTCTCTTTAAAATCCTGTGATTACTTGAGGCTTTCCTATTTCCTCCAGGTCTTCACTCTCCCCTTTCTCACTTTGCCCCTTTGCTCATATTTACACTCTGTTTCCTCCTCCTTATTTCAAGCCCCACTAACCCATAATTTGCCCTTACCTCTTATTCTGGGCTTGATTCCTTTTTGTTCTTCTTCCCATCTTTAATAATCCCCAACAAAACTCCAGTTTCTTGGCATTAGTACCTGAATAATAGGTTTTAATTAAAGTGAAAAAACCAAACATACATATATCACATTTAAATGCACTGATCTCCTAAAAATAATGTAGGGAGCATGCCATCTCCATCTCTGTCGAATGACCACAAGTTCCCACATGCTGCCAGCACATCAACCTGTTTGAAGTCCGCAGGCCCACTGGGTTCTGGGTCTTTAGGAGCACTTGAGGCACTGGTGCCCAACCACAACTCAGTCCTGAGAGCAGAGCCAGGAGATCAAACACAGTTTCATGCTGCCTCTCTCTGTGCCCATCCACATCTCCTCTGCCCCTTCCCATGTCTCCTGGACCACATGTGGGCCGCATCTCTCCACAATGCCCTGCTTATGGTGATGGAGGCATCTCCCATCTCCTGTGGGAATTTGGGAAGGCAAGACCAGACCCTCACCCTCTGCTGAGCAGAGGAAAACCCAGGTTCACCATCATTCCAGTAGCCCAGCAGCAGCAGGGTGAGTTCAAAGCCTCTACTGCAGCAGGCTCCAGAGTCAGCCTGCATCCTGGTTGGCATCCAGATTTATTTCACAAACATGAAGATTATGCATGTATCTCAATTCTTACAGAAAAGCAGAGTTTCTGTATGTGCTAGTGGACCTGCTTGTGTACCAGCAGTGTGGTAGGCATGAGCTGCGGTTGCTGGTGTGCTGATGACGTGCTCTGGGGAGCAAGCTCGGTGAATTGAGTTAATTGAAGTCTCCCGGTGCAAGCCAGAGGATGGCAATACACACAGCTCCAAATTTTACACAATGGGATTGCTGTGAAAAGAGAAGGTTCCTGGTGAAATATCTAGGTAAACTGGATTTTAACTTGCATCTTTGGTCAATTATTTCAGAAACTATTTTGGAAAAAAAAGGTCCATTCAACTTCAATAAATAATAGGCTGGGGGAAGGGAGGAGGAAAGGAAGAGAAATTAGGATCACTGAAAGGTCAGGTGCCTTTATAAAGCACAAGGGAAAAGGAACAGACTTTCTGATCTTTCCAAGAGCTGACCTTTCTAAAGATGTGCTCAGCATGAAGGGGCTAATACCTGATATAGAGCCACACATCTACCTTTAAATAAGAATTAGTCAGCTATGTCTCTGGAGATACCATTAATCTAATGAGCCTTTAGAGGTCACTGTTGTGCCAAACAGACCTGGGTGGGATACATTTATCTGGTAAAAGAAAATAATGGTGCTTAAAGGAAGGAGCCTTAGTCCACCAAACTTCTAAGATGTACTAATAATCTCTGCTAAATTGCCCTTCTCCTGGAGAATGGGGAGTAACAGCCATTAATAAATTAGATTTGTTACCCAGCTTTTAACTGTGCACACATTGGCTTCAAACTTCCTGGATGGCCCAGAAAATCAGACAGCGCGAAAAAAATGAATTTGATCGTGTCTACCCCAGCTGATGCCTGGGGGCTTCTGCTTGTAGGGAAATGGTTTAACTCAAGGGAAAGGACTTTGGTCTCACAATAATGGAAGGAAGAAAAATAATATATGAACTTGACTTAAACACTGGCGACTTGAGTTTTAAAACAGATTTCTGTGGTTTTGAACAAACTGTTTCTTCCCCAGATGCAAAATGGAAATAACGTGAAGCTAGTAGCAGCTGAAAGAATGTTTTAGACTGTAGATGCTCCTATGTGGTGGCAGCAGGGATCACACAAGGAGTTGAAGTGAATTCCTTATGTGGTTGGTGAATTTGCTGAGATGACAAGGTGCTCTTGGAGCTTCTAGGTTCATGCAAAATGAACTCCAAGCAAGTCCTCCCTGGGTTATAATCCTTGGTGGCTTCAGCTTGTCATTTCTTCCAAACTTCATGACAAGCCCAGGTCTCACCATGAGAAGGCACCAGGTGAAGGTAATCTGCCAAAAGAACATGAGAAGAAAAGCAGGATCCACTCAAACAGTGCATCATTCCTGCTATATTTGTGCTCCAGTGGCAGCATGCAAAAATCTTATGACATATCCCCTTGCTTCTGCATTCTGGGTCCTGCCTCTGCAGCATTGGCATCGATCTCTTGCTCTACATCAGGCTCTTAGGCAGCCCATGGGGCCAATTTGTCAATAATTTCAAAGGTTATTCAAACATTCAAGCTTTATTGTGATTCTTAATGGATCATCTCCATGGAGCAATTTAGAAGTGTGGGAGAAGGAAGGTTTGCATCAACAGAGAAGAGACAGTATGAGGCTGGTGAAAGTGCTGCTGTAATGTTGCATGCTACCACCACTACACCCTACATTCAACAGCCACTGTGCTAGATCCATGCATAAGTCAGATGCATCAATACTTTCAGGGAAGGCACCAACAGTTATTATGACTCAGGAAGAGGGACAACACAACATTTGTAAGCAACAGCAATGCAAGCAGAAAGGTACCACCAAAGCTATACTGGAACTCAACAATGTTACGTTGTTAGTAGTATAAACCAGAGGACAAAGGTTACCATTCCCAAAACTGACAGTTAAATGAAAAGCATGAGATTCAGGAAAAAAACTCCACAATTTAGCATGAACTTACCAATGCCTTTCTTGAAGTGTAGAGCAAATGTTCACAACAAATAGCAAACTCCTGGCTTCAAGAGCCTCACCTTTCAAAAGCGCAGAGAAATACTTAATATCTCCCTCCCACCCCCATACTTTTTAGTCTGCTACAGGAATTTGACCTAATTATTGTGCCAACTCACCTATTTGAAAGCAGAAATAACCTCACTGAAGCTAATGGAATTAAGTCAACATAAATGAAAGGTGGTTTTGGCCCACTGAGACCCAAACTGTCAAAAGAAAAGCATTTGGTATGGAGACAAACTATACCCAGTTGGGACTGGAAGGAAGAAAGCTGACTGTGTTTGGAAAGTAGGAGCAAGGTAAAGTGTCAATTCCCTCTCTACCCAAGTCCCTTCAAAGTGGGAGGTCTACTATAGCTCCTGGCTACACTGAAGGCAACAAAACAACTCTGAATTTATCAGGCTGTGCTGGTTTTGGCTGAGAAGGGGTTAATTCTCCTCACTGTTGGGGGTCAGCTACCTTCCCAGCTTCCCGCACTCTGCCGCGTGGCGGGGTCTGGGAGGGGCAGGGCCATGGTGGGGGCGGCTGACCCCAACTGGCCAATGGCAGGTTCATTCCATACCACGTGACACCATGACCAGTATATTAAGGGGGGCAGGTTGTGGCTCAAGGGTGGTGCAGCGTCGGGTCGACGGGCGGTGAGCGGCTGCATCGCGTGCAGTTTGTTTCGGCAGTTCATTCCCCTCACCCAGACTTTTGCACCTCTCATTGTTCTCCTTTACATTGCATTTCTGTTGTTGTTTCTTTTAATTTTAATTATTAAACTGTTCTTATCCCAACCCACCAGCATTACCCTTCTGATTCTCTCCCCCATCTACCGGTGCGGGAGTGAGTGAGCGACTGCGTGGGGCTGAGCTGCCGGCTAAACCACGACACAGGCCCACTGTTTCATCTAAACCATCAGCCCCTTCTTTTTTTAAGTGGTCTTAAGCTACAATATTTCACCAGTTGAGAGCTGCCAGATATACCAGTTACACTGGAAAGAACAGCAGATTTTATCTAAACCATACAATTACTTTTATAAAATATAATTTTTAAGCCTATCTATATCTGTAGAGTACACCCAACGCACCTGTTAACCAGATAGGCCGTATGTCAAAGTCATCACAGAATATCACGTAGATGTCAATCAAACTAGTCTTTAAAAAGTAAGAGCTTCTATACTAGAACCACTGAAAAGGGCTATATGATTAGTGCATAGAAGTACACCTATTTTATTATATATATCACATTTCATTGAATCACATATTCTCAGTAATAGTTTTGCTAGTCTAAATATCAGCTATACACTAGGACATGGCTAATGTTGCCTTCCCAAATAGACAAATCCAGTAACTGGCACATTCAAGACAGCAGCATCCCACTGCTCAGAGAAGTTTTAATATGTGAGAGCACCAAGACAATATATACTACAGTAACTATGCCAATGAAGGCTTCAACTTTGCACTTCTTAGTGCATGTATCCCTTAACCATGTATGGCTTTTCCCATTCCTTGGGTGATTACTACTCATGTCAGTAAAGAGGTCAGGAAAACAGGAACTGTTACAGGTAAAGATTAAAGTTACAGATGATACATATCATAATACAAAACTGCTGCGGTGTATTTCGCTGTGGAATACTCTGGGGTTTTATACATTTGCCTTAGTAGTGCTATGAGGAAAACTCCTATCATCTATAAAAATCTGAGATACAGGAAATGTCTTGTCCTAAGCCATGATGGAAACCTGAACTCTCAAATGTCTTCATGAACCAAAGTGCGATAAAAAGGAAAAATAACCCAGTACAAACAAGTGAACTATTCATTTTGAAGCACTTAAATTCTGCTTTAATTAGTTTAGGTTTCTAAAGGAAGTCCTTTTAACCTAAACTACAGATATACAGGTTGTCATTCAAACAAATTTCAGAAGTTTTCTTCCAATCTTTCTGAGACAAATAAATTTAAATTGACTTTTATCTATGAACAGGCTAGTTTTGATGAATCAGCATTTTCTGATGAAAAACATTTCATCAGCAAACACTGAACCAGCTCTACAATTTAATTGCTACTTCACAACATGAAGAAATTTCTGATCTTTCTTTTGTCATTAGAACAAATCAGTTAAATTCAGCTTGATTTGAAATGCATGCTGTAAAAGTACAAATAATAATAACATTTTGGGAACTGACTTCACATCTCAAATGGTTTTTTAATATTACTTTTCTCCTTCCAGGCAGAAGCAAAAAGATTAAAACAATCCTAAAAATGCCATAAACCCCCAGTATTCTTTAATTAATTTCCTTAGCAAAAGCCACAAATCAGGGACAGCTGCCTGAATTTTCACGCCATTCCCTCTGGAAGATATAACTTCTAAGAATGATTTCTGGATTGAATAATCAGTAATGGATATTTTTGGAAGAAAACTCTTGGATTAAAAATTTGCAATGACACCAAACACTGCTAGGTCCCTATCACAGAAGCCAAAGCAAGTTTTCCATCCCGTCTAGGAGATTTTGCAATTCCTCTAGTCCAGAAGTACTGAATTTTTATCAAAACAACTTTGCGCAGTCCATTTACTTACTAATGGCAATACTGCTTTTTACCTTACTTTGTTGTCCTAATTTACACAGACAATTTAGTCAGGGTAGTTGTACTTGGACTTTCAAGGGTTTTTAAAGCACTGGGACAGCAAAGTGAGATCTATTACAGTGGTGGGAAGATAGTATGAGTTACAGCACAATTACCACCTTTTCTAGCAGCATTGTCATGTAGTTATGATGTAGGTTACATTAGGTAAAATAGCTCAAACACCGAATAGAACAATGTACCACCTATAAATCTCCACATATCCTCTATTATTAGCAAAACTTCTTAAAATTCATACTTCATAAAGTAATAAACTTGCTTGATGTATAAGACCCCACACACCAACTGCTGAAATACAATGAGGGTTGTTAAAAGAATAAACCTGTTGAATAAATCTGCTATGCAAAAATTTATCTCAATGTTATATATAATGAAACCCTTCTTAAACAAAAACCTGATAAAACAGTAAACCTGTTCAAAGATTAAATTTGCTGCACTCTAGGTCTATACTTCTTTGCTGTATTTGGAGCTGCCAGACAACTTTCAACCTGTTTCATTTCAGCAGTCCTGTTTTTACACATTTTTTCTGCTATTCTGTTTCTATCACCCCTGCACTTGTAGAATCTAGGGAGAGCCCTACAGTCTGAATGCAATTTACTATAACATTTCTGCCAAATAAAGTTAATAGATGAACTTTTTCATTTTTTCATGCTTCCATTTTTCTTGATACAAATGCATCTCTAGGCATGAGAAACAGTCACCCATTAGCTCGTTATAAAAGCAAGGAAGAGAGTGGAGATGGAGAGAGATCTATGATGCAGAAACACTGGAGAGTGCCTAGAGCAAATGTTCATCCCACCCTGGACTGCTGAGAGAGTATCTGCACAATCTGTCCCCATTAGTAATGATGTCCCAGAGGAATAAGACAATGTGAAGAGGATTTTAGTATTTTGAAGAGGCAACCACCACTCTGCAGCATTAGCTAGTAAGACTGGGTTTTACTCATGAGATTCATAGTCTATTTGCATGAACAAAAGCTCACAGGTTTTGGCCTTGACTCCAAAAAACAACACTGTAGGCAGGCAAGGAGCTTTGCTAAAAAAAATTTTCAGGAGAACACCCATGACTATATGAAGCATCTGGAGTGTCCTTTAATAGTGAGTAATGATATTTCTTTTGTCAGGCAGCTGGCACCTTCTGCCTCCCGACAACTTCTAACATCACTCTTACTTTGAAGGCCTTCGTTAGCTCCCAGCACCCCTCTCACCACTCTCCCACTTTCTCTCTACATTCACTTCTGAGAAAAGCAAGTGAGCTGCTGCCACCCAGGACCTACCATCATCTGGAATATGGTTTCAGCTTGCAAGAGTTGGTTTTGCACTAAGCAACCCCCTTTCATCTAAACATGGAAACAAAATTAAAACAGGATTTAAATATCCATGGGTTAGTAAATTCACTCCTGTAACTAACACACAAAGATGCTGAGAGGTATCAGGTGCCTATTGGGTGTTGCAGCCTTTCAAGGGCAGGCACCAAAGAAATTTCCTTTGGCTGCTGTTGGCCCTAGGAGGGCCATGGAGTATCTTCCATGGCCAGCTGACCCCTGCCCTCTTTGCTGCCAAAGGCAAAGCATCTTCCACTTCAGGTACCAGGACCACCAAACCTCACCTGAGTCAGCTGGGTGTCTGCTTGCCCTCTGCCAGATGTGGGTGTGGATGTTATCCCACCACAAGGATGAGGCTGTCCTGGTGAACCTTAAAAAAATAGTCTTTTAACTCGATGAATTTTTTAGTGATATCCCAGTTAAAGGTGCTGTGACCGGGGAGGAAAAAATGCTTAAGTAACATCTCATCTTTGCTGTACATTCCCTATAAGCATTTTTAAGAAGAGCCATCCTCAGCCTCAGGGTATGCATCTGCCCTGATGGCACAGTGGGTTTCTGCTGTGCCTGGTTCACATCTCGTACATGAGACCTGGGGGAACTCAGGACACTTGCACCTATGCTTCCTGTACCAATGGTCAGCTAAGGAGGAAAACACTGACAGCTGGGCATTAAACTCACTGAACGTGTGCAACAGAGGTGCAGATAGAAATGAACTGTTAGAAAATTGGCATGAAATGCTGCCAGTAATATTCAGGACTCATCATTTTATTTTGGCAGGGATTTGTTTCACCATAGGAAAGTACTTCCAGAGTCATCTTCCACTGAAAAATGTGAGATACTTCCAGAAACTGCAGAGAGCAAACCAATTAATCCTCTCTCAACTCCTTACAAGGGACTGTAACGAAAGGCCTAATTCCTAGAGACAAGGTCACTCCCCAGGAGCAGTTGGGCTGGCAGAAAACTCTGAAGTATAGAGGAGGCATGTTCAATGTTGTCTTTACTCAAACTCTGAGCCAGCAAAGCTCCCTAGAAGAACTAATCAAAAATTGCATGTTAGAGGAGCTGAAGGGACTGCTCTCAATCGTTGCAGGCACCAGACTCCTGTATCTGCGTGGAGTTAAATGTCCAAGATCTGCCCTTCCATCCTTTCACAGTGAAGTTCAGACTCAATCTAATCCATTCTTGACTTTTATTTTAAAAATACCCTTTGAAAGGGACAGAAGACTTTTGTCATGAACAACACTGAGGCACACAGGGACACCCCAGCTCCTACCTCGTGGGGTTTGGACACTGGTGGGGATGCAGAAAGGAGGATGTCTGGGAGGTCTCTCCAAGGCAATGCTTCACCAGTGCGAGACCGGCTACAAGGTCAGCCAGCGATCAGCTCTCTACTCCACTAAATAAGGAGCCTTTTAACTACCTCTTGTGGTTATGAATGCAGTGCCCAACCTGCCCCTTCCTTTCAAATAATACAGAAATAGTACCCAGGAAAGGGTATACCTGAACAATCAGTCATGAGCTCACTATTGGCAGGACCAAGTTTGAAAACTTCAGCCTTGTGAGCATTAAGAGCATGAGGACAAATCCAGTGTGTCTGTGATGAGAAAAAATCAAGGTAAAGCTGTCAGATACTAAAAATCATAGCTTAAAAGATGTAGAAATTACATTGTCCTCATTGACACTTGACTAAAAAGACAACTCTGATGACATTAAAAGAACAAATAAAAGGATGCAAAATGATGCTACCAGTAAGGTGATATATTACACATTTTGGTCTCTAACAATCCTCTTAGTGCTAATGAGAAATAAATGTTAAAATGTAACACTAAAATTATCAAGGGCAATTAACAATAATAGTATCTGTGGGTCTCCATAGCAATTAGGAAATTAATCAGACTGCTGTACCATTGTGCAGAACTCCTTTCCCTCATCCTCCTTTTCCTCTGCTCCGCATCCCAACATGCACGCAGGGACACGCACCCCTGTACACACACACCTTCCCTTCAGCGGCTCCATGCAGGCCTGCCTGTTTGCTGCTCACCTAATGCTTGTTTGGTTTTTTTATCCCCCTTTACAAAGAGTCACTGGACTCAGCTCAGGCACAGTGATCTGTAATCTAGCAGCCATTTTTCTGAACATAAGCAGCTTGCATTTAAAACTCTCCTGCTCATCTGTCTTCATTTGAAGACTGGGTTAAAAAATAAAATTAATGATTGCTATCAGAGAGAAGATGAGCAGCATCACCAGTGAAAAGTAGCACTGCCACATTTTACCAAGGCTAACATTTTTCACCGGCTGGAAATGGCTGGATATACTTGTAAACATTATTAAAAATAATAACTTAATGTTTCCTTCCTGTGACTAGCTAGCATTAGCAAGGTATTTTCAATTAGCATTTCCTCCAAGCAATGTAGGTCTTTTACTTCATTTTATTTAAAAAGGGATTTGTTTTCTAATTTTTTTACTTCTGCCGTTGTCAATAATAGGATTCAGTGGAATGGCTGCAGCTTTTTCCTTCCATCACTTACAGTTTGCAAGCCACTGAAAAGGAATGTATGTGTTTGATTTTATTTGCTTTAGCATAGCTGTCCAATGAAAGAAAAAGACATAAGCATGCATTTCAATCTACTGTATAATATTATGTGAGGCTTTAAAATACAAGTAAATAGCATCACACACTTAAATCAAGTAATTTTCTTTTTAGGGAAAATAAACAAATAAAATGATAAAATAATATAGATGCCTTTGCATTTCTTTTTTTAAAAAAATATGCATTATGAGTGAAACCATTCTAAAATCCTTCATCGAACACTTAATGTCCCTATATAGTGGAGATTGTTGCATTTCCAGTTCTAAGCCTCTCCTCAATGGACTAATCTTATTTCAGTACAAAAACTCTATACATATATGTTGTTGAATGCTAAATAGGCAAATATTATTGCGAATTCAAAGTTTATTATGGGTTTGGCAGCCTCAGGGTGATAATTTCTTTAAAGTTCAACACAAAGTTGTTGAAAATTTCTAGTAATTGCATTGGGCAATTGTCCATTCATTTAATCAGATTAACTTATAACTTGTGTATTCAACATCAATTTTACATGCCATAATCCTATAATGTGTAAAATGTTGACATGCAATACAACAAGCTCCAAAAACTACTGTACCGATTGGTAAGCTTTAAGTAAGTCATACATACACACACAGAGCTTCAACTAGCATAACCAATTATCTGCTTGTGTTGACAGGAAACAACTTTTGAACAGAAAAATGCATCAATTCCTCATTTGGAAGTAAAGATGCATGTTCTACATCTAACATATTAATCAATTCCAGAAAAAAAATATTTTCTCTTCTTGTTATACTTCTGCAAATTAAAAATTTACTTTTTAAGTATACCCTGAAACCTTCAATGTCCTTAAATATTTCATATCTCTCTAATAGTAAAAGTCAGAGACCCAGTGAAAAAAGTAGTTTACAACTGCCTTTAAGATAGGTCCTGATTCAGAAAGCCCTGAAGTGCTGACATTTTTTTGACTAGTCACAGCTTCTGATGTGCTACTAACAAACAATCCTGGAATATAAGAATCATAAACTCAATGTATCAATCCATCATTCAAAATTTATTTCATAAAAGAATTATTAATGTTTCAGTCACCTATGTGCAAAGGTAACACCAAACAGCCTTTTATGTAGCTAGAACCAGCACGAGAAGTCAAAGAGTGTTTAACCATGATTAAACATATTTCATACAATAACAATCTCTTCCCAGGGAATAAAAGCTTGGTATGCCACCATAATTAGACAAATGTTATTAGTCACAAAATGCATGTCTAAACACAAGCTAAAATTAACACTGCACAACATCCTAAATCCATAGTTATTCCATGGAAATGGAATTATTGGCACATTAAACATTCACATTTACTACACACAACAAATATCAGCCTTTGTCTTGCAATCCCAAGAAGAAAATCTATTGCATCAATGCCGAGGTCCATTTAAAGTGCATATGTACGTAAAGGATTGGGCCCTAAATCTCTATAGACATTTACTTTTATATGTAGATAATGTGTTATACAGAGCCAGTACAATGAAGTCTTAAAGTCAGACAGAGCACAATAAAAATGGTACTATAAGAGGAGAATTATATTGGCATGTGAAGTATTCCATTTGTAAATGCACTCTTTAGTTGTCGCATCAGAATTTAATACAATTTGGTGGTGAAATTAAGGTTGTTTAGCTGCTGACCAACAAGACTGTTCCTGAGTTTTGCAATGAATGTATCACAATGTATGCCATCAGCTGCTTGGTTAGGAGCCAGTCATTCTCCGACTACTCTGAGCTCTGAGTTCATCCCTTTTGGAGTTCGTCCTGCTTGGAGATACATTTCTGTAGTTGTAACCCAAACAAACAATTTTTTGTTTGGAAATATGTTTAGAATGTATGTGTGTGTATGTACTGTGCATGCACACATTTGTTTCCACATTTGCCATAGAGAGGAAACCATTTTATGGCAAGTATCCAACCATTCACATTATTTCTCTGGCAAATGCTAAAATGTCTGTCAACATCATGTAAACAGGCTGGCAGGGAATTCTGAAGAAAGAAAATGAAAGCTGCCATTTATTCTGTGCATGACACCATTTAAACATTTTTCTAAACATTAAATGTTGAATTGCCATTTAAAATTTTGAACCATTCATCAACATGACATAAGGTGTCATGCATGTCCTTATGAATTCAAACAGATCAATCCCAGAATGACTTACTAAAAAGCAATCAAGAACCTCAAAGCATGTAAAGGTGCTATAAACTATGGCAGATAGCACACAGGTAAGGTGATGTTAAGCAACACATCTGGTCTTGGTCCTTTATGCAGAGACAGTCAAATGTGGTTTAATTTTGAAGAAATTAAGTGTCTACAGTTGCAAGTTGTTAGTATTTGCTCAGATTGGTCTGGGGTTTAATCAAGAAACTTTTTCACTCTGGGGACCTGTTTGCAGCCTTGTGTGGCTTTGCAGGTTAGTTGCTCTGGGACAGCCCTATCTGAGAAGAGCCATCAGAAACACTGTGAAGCAGCTGATGGAGACACTGCTTGCCCAAGGCAAACAGCCCCACTGGCAGCTCTGCAGATGTGTCCTGGACAGGCATTCCTCCCACTCCAGTGCACCTGCCCTGCACTTGACACCAGAGACCCAACAGCCCATGGGTCCTGGCTGGGCTGATTGCACCCCAACGCATGCGATTCTTGAAGTTTTGCTAAGAAATTCAGCAAGGAATAATATCATTTAAACATTCCTTTGAATACATCCTGCTGACCCCAGTGATTTGTTGGGCACCTCACTGTTTGTTGTGTGACAAGTTGGACTTTGGACAAGGTCAGCTCTTGAATCTTGATTATGTTTTTTTCCCCTTGAGCCAGAAGACATTGATTTGTACATCTAGTTTACCTTGTTTTCTTAGCCATTTGTGACACAGTACAACAGTTCCCATCGAAAAAAGTGTCATGTAAATAAATTACAACTTAGGACGTATACATTAAATAATTTTATAAATGAACTTTAAAAATGAAGGAATAAAAAATGCCAGTCCCAGCTTCTATGGCTGCAGTGATTATTCTGATCATGTTGTCATGTGTAATGAAGCACAGTCCCATCATTAATCAAAAGAACCAATCAGATAACTAATTTAGGCAATATTCTTTACCACAGGACATGTCGGTCAGTAAAAATGCATTAAAATAGCAAAAGATCAATAGTAGACACTAGGGACCGTGTTTACAAACCAGTCTTAAACTTTAGGGTATTATATGCTCAGTCATACTGGGCATCTGATTTTTTTTAAAGATAACGTATAAGATAAATGCTGGGACTTTAGTTTCAGTTAATAACATGCATTAGAGGCTGTCTGCTACAAATGTATGAATTGCTGTGTTATTTAATGATTTCCACAAAAGTGTGTTTAGCTACTTTCTAAATACACTCTAACTAGACTGGAGTGACACTGCACAAGAAAGAGTTGGCAGGTTCAGGATTTACTGATGTGTGCCTTCAATACCTTATGTGGAAGCCTGCATCAAACAGTATACCTGGCAAACACTATTTATGTTCTGCCTTGGGCAGCCTTGTGTTTTACATAGTCAATACCTTTATCTAAATGCAGATTGAAAGGATTTTGTTGCAAGCAGAGGCATACTTTTTTTAACTTGGATCCCTTATTTCCTTTTTTCTTAAGAATGAGATTTTCTGCAAATTATTCCAATAAGAAGAACATGCATCTCAGATGTGAAATCTCTCCATTGGATTTAATACTTTCAAGATGGTAAAGTGTCAAGATGCACAGTGCCTTAGAATAGCTGTATCCCAGGGAAAGCCTGCTGCCCGTCTGCATGCATAGCATCACCCCACTGAACTCTGGAGACCGACTCCTCCTGTGCCTGAGAAGCCCTTCCCAGCTGTACTGCCAACCTAGAGAGCCACTTGTTAATAAACCACAATAGAATTATAAGCTCAATAAGTACTCTCAGCACTTAACCAAAACCATAACGAGCTACATTATTCAACTTCCTCACGCAACGTGCATGAACAGAGGGAGTGTTAAAATACTGACATGGCACATTCATGGATAGGAACAGTATATTAAGCAGCTACAACATTGATATAATCTCTGTCTGGGAACACACATCTCATTTTCAGAAATACTCAGGAGCTTCTCATCCTGCTGTAAACAGAGCAGACCTGTAAACATTGCTGCAAAGTGGAAAGACATTTGGCACCTTTGTCAAAAGTGCCATAGTCTGGCCCGCACAATAACAAACTCACCTGAATTGCTAAAAGTTGTTTCTATCAGCCCGGTTTTGTAACAACCTGTCAGACTCTGTCCTGTGACCACATGGGAAAGGAGGATTTATACTTTGCCATTTCTATGGAAAAAAAGTCCTACATTTTGGAATAATAAACATCTTGAAAGAAAAAAACAAAAAACAAAAAACAACAAAACCCCCAACAAACAACAGTGCAGTTATTCCAAAATGGCAGAATATAATTTGCAAAGCAGCAGCAGGCATGACTACATAATACAATACATGTGATGAATACTTGCAGACCAGGGGGGTCCTTTGCTTGCCACAAGCTGTGGTTTTATGGCAGTCATATCTGCAGTTGCATACCTGGTCGTACTTAGTGGACTATTTCTACTTGAAATTATTGAATTCCTGTTCAAACTACTTACACTTCTGGCCTCCACAATGTTCTATGTGCTGTGATGTGTAGAAAAGAACAAGGAAATTTTTTTCTACAAGGAAGTTAAATTTTAAACCTGCTGCCTGATAGTTTCATGCCATACCTCCTAGCTCTTGAACAACCATTCCCACCTCTCCTGTGTTTGGCACACCCCCTCTGTCACATCTTCTCATAGCCACCTCTCCTCCGAGCCAAAAAATGCTGATATATCTAATCTTTCATGACCCAGGAAGCTATTTAGTGTCTTGTGGACTTCCTCAGCACCTTCTCTAGTTCAACGATAGAGTTAGTCCCTCCAAGGGGTTCTGGTGGCCTAAAAACACGGAAATATCGAGGATGTCATCAGAAAACAAAAAGCAATTACAATGTACATGGCTGTGCTACTGGTGTGGGGACCAGACAACAGCAAGAAGTGTTCCACAAAACACTTTAAGTAGTCTCATTGAGATCAGTTATAATGCTTATGTGCTTAACAGTAAGCATATGCTTAAGCATTTTAAGGCCTCACAGATTTGATAAATGAGCAGATAGAAGGTTACTACTGCAGTCGAAAATATTCCTAGTAGCACTTACTTTCAGAGGAGCAGGAAAGAATCTGAGATTTTTGAGCTGCTGTGTACCTTATCATTACTCTGTTTTTTCAAGAGATTTTACAAGATAGTATTTGCTGATGTTTTTCTTAAAACACAGAACCTTATTTTATTGTACATAATTCAATTACTTCCTTCTATCCAATCAAATAAGCTCATTCAAATAAAATCAGAATCACTTCTCTGTTTTGGCTTGGGTACAGCATCTTTTGTACCCAGCTAAGCAATCTTCACAGTGCTTGGCAATAATCCTGCTTAGAAGGGCAGTATTTAGAACAGATGCAGACCTCTCCATGTCGGGGTGCTACCAAGTTCTCTGTTGATTAGTAGGGTGCATAACGGGGTATGACAGAGTATAGATTTCTGGCAGAAAATAATTTCTAATGGGAGAAGCCACTTGCTGAGGACACCCACTTCAATTAAAGTTAGACCAAGCTTCTAAATTAGGATGTTAACCCTGTGACTTCTCCCAGGCCCACTATCTCTGCTTCTAGGAACCAGGATTCAGCGTCTGGTTGTGCCATTAACAGAGAAACAACCATGAAGATAATGTGTAAACTCAGAAGTAGAAACAAAGCTTCACCAGAAAATAGTTTGCTGAAGCTGTCTTGCATATAGCAATAATCTTTGATCATAGAATACAATATAAATATGATGCAAACACCTTATACTCTGATATATCCTAACCTCCTGCTAAGTGGAGGATCTCAAAAACATTTAATTTGTAAACTAATCATTGCTGTGGATGTAGGTATGCTCTCTGAATGTGTAGTGCAGCCCTCTGTGGGCCTTTATGCGTATGGTCCTTTCATGTGCCTCCCAGTTTGAAATGGAAGTAGTGGAAAACCAAATTCTTCTCACTCATCACAGAAGTTCTGAGTAGACAAGGGTCTATTTAGACACCATGAAATGATGCTTATTGCAAAGACCACTGAAGTCACACAGAACCTTTCTGTTGGCTTAAATTCTACCTGCTGTTTTGCTTAAAGCTAATTTAAAAGCAACAAGTCTTTTGTGTTTTAGTACCTTCATCTGCTTATTTTTTATTAGATAGTATGTTCACCTCACCCTAAAGCAAATGAAAGAGTGAAGCAGTGTCTGTTACAGACAAACATGGGGATACAAGGTTGCTGCGAACCAGATACAAGTCCTTGTTTTAGCATGTGGTTATCTCCTTGAAATCAGCAATAATCCTTATGTGCTTAATGTAAGGCATGTGCTCAAGTGCTTCATTTGATTAAAGCCTGACTGATTGGGCTAGGGCTTTTGATCTTGGCCTCTTCTTTTGAAAGAAAAAGAACAAAAACAGAGATCAATCCTATACAATTATATTTACAGCACCATGTATGCCACTGTTGCTGCTCCACAGGACTGATGAGCTTATCTATGATGAGGGGTCTCCACCTTGCCGAGCAGCTCTGTGCAGATGGGTTTTGCATGTTGTGAGGCAGATCCAGTGGCAGGGCCATGGTGTTTGGGCAAGGATTTGCACTGCCACTGCCGTGTGGAGCTTAGCACCAGGGTCAACACCTGACCCAGGGTCTGGGGCTAGCATCGGGGGCTCGGCACTGTGCAGGCTCCTGGGAGATGTGCAGGATCCTGTGCAAAACACAGCAATGGGAGAAATGGCCAAGCACAATGGCAAGGGATCTTAGCAGTACTTCTCACTGCCAGCTCACTTCTGTGCTACTGGAGTTTCCCAAAGGAGTTTTTTTTCAAGTTTCCCATGGCCTGTGCTTTCCTCTCCACCACATCAATGGTCTCCTGGGTAGTTGGGCATGCCCCATAAGGGTTACTGATCCAACTGGGACAGCAAGCAGTGCAAGGACAGAGAGCTATGCAACTTATCTGTTGTACACTTATCCAAAACTTCTGGAGGCTGCAGAGAGCAGCCACCAGCATTTGCTTCCATAACTTCTGTAGCAACTTTTTCTTGCACAACAGGTTTCATTCCGAGTCTTTTCAAAAGTACTGGACTATGATCATATACAAGACTCACATCTAAAATGCAGCGACCCATAGAGTAAAAGTTTTTAGCTGCTTAACACTACACAGCAACAGTACAAACCAAGATGTGAAACATATCAAACCGAAACTACACGGGAATTTCAGGCATAAAATGTAATTGCTCAAACTGGAGTTTAGCCAGCACACCAGGATTCACACCCCTGCCTCACAAAAATAATGCAATGAGGTGTGCTAGCTGCAGACAATCATGACCTCAAATTTATGACTTACAGGCATCTTAGGATAGTGTTTCCAGCAAAACTGTCTTCTCCCAGCACCATACTGGGACATTTGTTCCGTGTTGACTCAAAAAGGAGAATATTGCCCACTGATTTACCAGCACCACTACATGAAGTGCAATGGATCTCTTTAGAGGACCCTTACTCAAGTAATGACGCCTCACAGCTTGTGAGATTTAACAACATCGCAGCATTAATTGGCATAACTGCAACTGCAGCATGAAGACTCTTTACCTTCTAAAATGTTCTTTTAAGAGACTGTGATTATTTTAACTAAAGCTTTTAATCAACGATGCCATATATTTTATTGTACTTTTGAAGACAACAATAATAAAAATAGATAATAATTTGTAGAGAGAACATGAAGAGTGATGCAGGGTACTATTTAATTATTTTTTACATCTACAGCTAAATTTGTGCCCTAAAAAAAAAATCTTAATTTGCTGACATGATTCCATTAATAGAATAATGGATTTTATGGTAGCATGGGTCAAACATTTGCCTTCAAAATGTTTTCAGAAAAATTCACATCTGTTCTGTTGAAAATATTTCAAGGAAATATTTGCTTTCCTTAAAAAAAAAAAAGTTGGGAAATTAAAGAATCAAAATATACCACGACAGAAGAAAATACTTTTCTCAGAAAAGCTTTGGGAAACACATAGTAGAACATATGCATTGGTCCTCTCAAGAGACAACAGAGGCTCTCCTTCTTGCCCCCACCCCACAGTATCCTATAGTATAACCTACAGCAACTTGTCCCATCAGAAAGCAACCAGAGGATACCCTTGGGGTAGGAAATGCTGCCCCAGCCCCTTAGGCTGCTGTGGCTCTAGGGCTGGCATGGTTCATGCAACACAAAGAGCTCCTGCAGTAGGACAGACTGGCATTACACTTGTATTTTGGGTATACTTTTTTGAGCTATATAAACTAAACAAGGGAGTTCCAGCTAAAGAAGCCTTTCAATTGTATTCTTTTGACAAATTTTGGTACCTAGCCAATACATTAAAATATGTATTTTTAAACACAACACAAATGTTGCAGCTCAGTGACCTGTGAAACAGTGGGAATATGAAGAACAGTGAGGATTAAACCACTTTAAATCCCTCCAGCTCTCAGTCATACACCATATTGGGAGAAAATACAAGTGGATACATTTACACCAATCTTTGTCCTCATTTATAAACTACAGACTCCAGCACACTGGGTAGTTATTTTTGATCTCTGCAGCATTTTAAACACAACAGTTTTTAAAGTTAAAGGAATCTGATTAACTCAGTGTTACAACTGACAGAAAAGTGACAAGGTCCAGCAGAAACAGATGTTCCCTGCAAGTTGCTTCTTCCATCCCACGCGTCTTTTAAGCAACATTCAAATTCCATTTGGCATTTCTCCCAATATTTTTTTCCTCATCTTTAATGCAATTGTAGGAAAACTTGATGCTTATCTCACTGCCATAAATTTAACAGTAATAAAGAACATCACCCACATTAAATCTAAAAAAGTGAGACCATGATAATGTACACAGTTTTATGCTAATCCCTTACCAGTACTGTTGTGTGCTCTCTTTTGCTTGCATTAATACTCCGCTCAAGGCAGATTAGCCTGTGCAAATCTACCATGCCTGCTGCACTCTACTAGAGATTTTACCTCTGCATGTGCATCAGCACAGTCTTCAGCAACACTGTGCAGCAGTGAGCAGGTTTGAGTCTTAGAGACAGAAGGTACTTCTATGGCAGGTGGTAATAGGCCAACAGTTCATACCTACACACCTCAAAATTCATATAAACTGGAAACATGAGTCACTGTAAACCAAAATACAAGTCAGTTATGAGAGTATTAGCACAGAGTGTTGGTCTGTTGTGGAGGAATCCCAAATAAATTTCCGTTAGTGATTCAGTATGGAAAAGAAAAATAATTTAGAGAGAAAGATCCCAACTTTATCATCATATCTGCCAAATATGAAAAGCTTTAAAAACAAAAGGCAATGTATGTGTACATATATTATACAGTTTAATAACTGCTCTAACTACAAATTAATTCAAATCTTGTACTTGCATTAAAAATGAACTCTATTTTATGTTGATCATTAACTAAGAATATTTCACACTAGAGATTTGTCATATTAAAAAGTGAAACCACTTATATCAATTAATTGTATTATATATAATCTTTACATAGATTACAAAAAATAATTTTGATTCCATATAAAGGAAATATTAAATATGAATTCTACAAGGAGTCATGACCCAAAATCCTATCTAAATAATATTTTGGGATAGGGAAAGGAATGATGGACAAGAAGTGTTAATCAAAAGCTGATTGTGAGAACCCTTCAGTGAAATTTTTCCATGACTTCAAAGCAGCAGGAGGAAATTCTGCAATGGGAGGGGAGAGAACAAGGAGAGCTAGAATAAATACCCCAAGGCCTGGAAGAGGGGTTAGAGACCACGAGCAATCTGGAAAAAGCAGTAACAACCCAGAATGTGCTGTACCATTAACAGTGACTCTGCAGCGGGGCAGGATACTTGGCACGGCAAGGGCAAATAAATACTTACTAAATAATTGTTTACCTCTTCAATAAATTCAGATTTGAACACACTTAACAGAAAAAGAGTCCCAATCAACTGGACAGACGGTTCATTGTGAATTACTAATTTAGGGGCTGTACCACCACAAATGACCTAGAGCAGTCACTGAAGGCTACATAAGCAATATCATTTAGATGAGACAGATTTTTACCCACCCAGAGGAGGCAACAACCTACTCAACAAAGACACGTGACATGCAGCAGAACCAATGATATGCACAACTTCACAGCTATCACTTCTGCCTTAATAGACCATTTTTGGCACTGGTGAGGCCACACCTTGAATATTGTGTTCAGTTTTGGGTCCCTCAGAACAAGAAGGACATCGAGTTGCTGGATCGTGTCCAGAGAAGGACAACGAAGCTGGTGAAAGGTCTGGAGAGCAGGTCTTATGAGGAGAGATTGAGGGGACTGGGGTGGTTTAGTCTGGAGAAGAGGAGGCTGTGGGGAGACCTTATTGTTCTCTACAACTACCTGAAAGGAGGTTTGTAGTGAGGTGGGTGTTGTTCTCTTCTCCCAGGTCACTAGTGATAGGACAAGAGGAAATGACCTCAAGCTGCATCAGGGGAGGTTTAGATTGGATATTAGGAAAAAATTTCTTCACTGAAAGAGTGGTCAGGCATTTGAACAGGCTGCCCAGAGAGGTGGTAGAGTCACTCTCCCTGGAGGTATTTTAAAGATATGTAGATGTAGCACTTCAGGGCATGGTTTAGGAGACATGGTGGTGTTGGGTTGACAGTTGGACTTGATGATCCTAGAGATCTTTTCCAACCTTAATGATTCTATGATTCTGTGATTAACATTTTGCATACTACTGTCACAATCTTTCCACAAAACTACATATCTTCTGCATGTCAAACATATTTAAGTTTGTTCATCTTTCCTGGGAGGAAGAAACAGTAAGTCTCTGCTGCAGCAGCCTCCTTCGGAGTGTGTCCATTTTCAGGTTTTGGCAGTGTGCAATGCCTGGCCATTCTTCACACAGCCCACAGATAGTCCAAATATTTCTTGGAAAGAGATTTCAATACAGATTTCCTCAGAACGTATTGGAGACCCACTCAGTTCTGAGTATAACCTTGAAACAACTGATCAGAGGGGTTTTGACATGCTAGCTACCAGATTTACTAGCAGTAAGCATACATGCCATAGATCTAATTCCAATAATGTTATATCCTTCTCAGAAAACAAAAACTTAACCAAATATTTCTGATTTTGTGTAAGCCCACAATCACCAAACAGTCCACAAAGAGAATTCCTAAAGAAAAACTAAATTACTCACTTTACCACTGAATAATTCTCTGCTTCGGTGCCATATCATCCTCACACCTCTCATTAGCCCATGCCTTTTCCATGCAGGACAAATTAATGATAGGGGAAGCTTCAGAAGTCCCACGAAACCCTGGAAGTCAAGACCTTTTGTGCTGCCAGAGAGATGTCTGAGCATGTTGCAAATGCAATTTGAAAATTCTGGATTTGGAAATGGGGCTGTTTAGCTCTCAGATGATGCAGAGAATCAATTAACAAGTGACATGAGACCTACCCATCTCTCCGCTTCACCATCCCACTGGGAAGCAAGAGAAATGCTGAGCATCCCCCAGAGCACAGAGGCAGCCCGTGGGGCTGGGGAATGTGACTACAGCTCCATTTCGTGCTGTACAGCTCCCACCATTCAGAGGAGCTGAGGCTTCATCAGCATTTACTTCTGCCAAAATCACCTCTGAGACTTTTCCCACCATCTGAAATGCAGAAAGGAAAGGAAAAGCAGAGATGCCATGGAAAGACAAGGGCTGCTTGTCACACTACCATAAACAAAGGCATAAAAGACAGGGATGTTAAACATAAATTTTCATTTATTGAGAGAAGTTGAGGACAATTTAATCCAAAATTTCAGTAACCATTCTGACAAGGTTTTTATTGCAGCTGGTTTTTACATTTTGATCAAAACTGAAAACAATCAGCAGAACACAAATGAGAGTATTTGCAAAACGTGAAAAAAACAGCAGCTTCAAAACCTCAAACATTCTGGAAAAAGACGTTTTCAAACTTTTCTACATAGTAAGCGTTCCTAGTACTGCCTGACTGTCCAAGAGCAGGCAGTGTGACTAAACTGTTACAGAGTCATGGAAACCAAACTTGAACAGTGTTAAAAGCCAGCTCTCTTGACTGCGTTCCCTCCAGCTAGCTTTGGGTAGAGGGCACAGTGACAAACACAGTTGAAGTGGCCACGTCTCACCAAAAACGATGCCGTATCTCTAGATGCAACATGTTTAACAAAACATATTCATCAGTTTCACAATGAAAACTTTGTTTCAGAAGAGTAAGAAGAATTAAAAATTCCCACAACAAGGCTGAGCACCACTGAGCTGCCCAAACCAGTGCAGGCTCTAGCCTTCAGTCTTCTCCTTTCCCTTCAATTTCTTTGCTTGAGGCAGATGGATAAAATTAGAAACATGCACATAATAGTGCTATTCATTCAAACAGTTTCTTGTTTACTCTCTGCCACCTACTTTGTCTACAGCTTTCTTTCAAGTAAATCATACAATTACTCTTTTCCACCCACTCTACATTTTAAGTGACATTTGATTAACAAATAAACTAACCCTTAATAAGAAAACTATTGTCTAAATAAGCACTAATACTTTAAATTAAGTACTTTAAATACACCTAATTATGCATTTAATCAGGATTTAACAGGACATGCATTGTATGCTAACTAAACACAAAAATTAGATTACTTAAAAGGTATTTATTGAAGTTTAAGAATTACATTGAAAAGGAGTACTTGCTACAACGTGGCATGTTTGATAACTTTTATTTACTTTAAATAACATTAATGAAATAAATGCTTAAGTCCAGTGATATCACTTATACTTGCCTTGTAGATAAATATACATGTCATACAAATAAGATTTTTTCCATATGATATGCCTAAATGTATTTAACCTGGAAGCATCAGGCTTGTTTCCTGTATCCCACATCTTAATTCTGAGCCTTGCTAGCTTGTTTCTGTCTATTGGTATTTGGGAACTACCAAAATTCAGAATTTGTGATCTGCAGGAAATGTCAGCATTTTGAAATCAGTTTCCATTCAGATTCCGAGCAACCTTTATTTTTTCCTTTCCTTTTCCTATTTTGTCCCCCTGCTCTTTTCCCTAAACTTTTCACAGAACAGAATGGAAATCCATCAGAGTTGCCCGGAGCCATGCCTCCTGGAAGCCTGGGGGTCTGCCTGAGAAGTCTCCTTGTGTTTGGGGGCAGGGTCTTCCTACGCAGATGTAAATCCATAAAGCCAAGATCTATGATGCGGGGCAGGTTTCTTGTGTGGCTAACTTCAAGCCGCAAGTGCTGGCAGGCAGCCATGGAGCCATGCAGGTGACCTGGCAGGAAACCAGACAGATTTACAATGAAAATCTGCTTAGCAAGCTAGGTTCTCTGGGAAGATTCATTGAAAGCCAGATGTTTTTGTGAAATGTTTTGCTTTTGACGAATCGGCATTTTCTGATGGAGAAAAAAGACTTTCTGAAAACTTCCTCTGAGCTCTGCCAGCAGCTGCCACTGTGGAGGCAAGTCAACAACTATGCAGCAAGGCTGGGCATGCTTGGGACAGTGTCCCAAGGCCTCAGCTCCTCCTTCTTCTGCATCACACCAGAGATGCCCACCACAGCTCAGGTTTCAGGATGAATCCTACTGTTCCTCTGTACTGCAGTAGCATGCCAAGTTGTAGGACCTGGTCCCAAGACAACGATCCTTAGTGGTCTCCTACTTCCAGTGCTTTTGTTCAGACAAAAACACTGGCTCCACACCAAGCAGAGAAGGAGCAAACACTACCATATATGCAGGGTCCCTCAGCAGCCCTCTCTCCTAAAAAAAAAACCAACAAAAAAAAAAAACAACGACCCAAAGCCAGTCTGGACAATCAGCAGGCTGGCAATCCCCTAGGGGTGGGTGTCCTGGGGTATCAGCATTGCACCTGCCTTCCTCATCCCCCAGCGCAGGAATTCAAGGGTGGTGACACAGGGGCCCAGTAGGGAGCTGCTGGTGAGGTGTCCCTGGCTTCCTGCCTACCTCTGGCTGTGTGTCACCCACCCAGTCTCTCCAGCAAACCCATGGGCACCAGTAGAAACCAGGGATCTAAAAAGCTTTAACTTCCAGGTCTTCCTGCCACCTTCTGCTGTCTAATGCTGACTCCTGAGAGAAGCAGCAAAAGGCAGCTAGCATTTGACAGCTGAACACAGCTCAGACAGATAATGGCTTATGTCTAACAAAGCCATTCCTAATAAAAAGAAATAGGCATAAAAGCGGAGAAAAGGATTTTGTGCACTCAGGGTTTGGGGAGTGACTGAATGGTGGCACTTCTTTCAACCCATGAGTTATCTGGAAGTGGCACTGAAGGCAAGCACATGAAAAGTACTAATGAAAACTCTGCATAAAGACCTATTTTTCTGAGGCAAGTAATGCCATATGTCTTTCTCTCAGCAGCAGGCCAGACTCACTACTCTATTTCTGGTGCTACAATAGATGATATACACTAAATAGTTACTAGCTCTTCAGAAAATTCACCTCCAATATTATTTTAAAGGACTTTCAGCTGCGAAAAGCAATACCATTTGATTCTCCAGACATAGCTACCTTTCAAATCAAAGGTAAACAAAGTATTAAAAAATTCTCTTGAATCCATCACATTCAGAACATCTGTCCATCACAAAAATCTCAAAACATTAACACATACTTTGACTGTAAATATGTTAGAATATCCAAATAACTGTGTGTCAGATGTGACACTTTCTTGTGCTAGTGAAACCCAGATTAAATTCATCAGCTTCAGTAGACTGCAGATTTAGAGTTCTGTAAATAA
The DNA here is from genome assembly GCF_949628215.1 of Phalacrocorax aristotelis. Taxonomy (NCBI): domain Eukaryota; kingdom Metazoa; phylum Chordata; class Aves; order Suliformes; family Phalacrocoracidae; genus Phalacrocorax; species Phalacrocorax aristotelis. The sequence goes on from NC_134283.1 coordinate 13,654,094, forward strand.
GGGGAAAAATTGGCCCTGTGCTTTAATTAACATTTTAAATCAAATCTGCATTTGAAAATGTTCCAAAATTGAAAAAGATCATAAATAACCTTGGTCTGAAATATTAGACTAGAACATAATTGTTCATTCTTTGTTTTAAAAAAAAAAGTGGGGTTTTTTATCAAATTATGGCTGTGCTTGAAATGATCCCCTTTAAATTCTTCAGGAAGGTTAAATGACTATTGAATATTAACATTTTCCCTTTAGTCAGGGATTAAACAATTCCCAACAAAATGTTGGGGCTGGTGGATTTGGAGGGCTATGTCATTAAAAGCCGCTGTCATTGTCCTCTTTACATGCTTGTTCTGCAGAGACTGTATTTTCAGTAATAAATAATGTTTTGAAACAAACAGGTGATTTCTGTAAGAAGAATTGACAGTAGTTTTTGAAGGCAGTGGTTTCTGTAGAAACCTTTCCTCTCTTTGTCCTCTCCTATCTGCAGGATATTGACAGCTCTGACAAGACTTTGATTATCTAGTCAGCAGGAGCCTGAGACTTGTCACTTGTCAGGTGTGAGCTGGCAGTCACGCAGCTGATGAAACAATTGAAAGGAGATAGGCTGAACATGAGGAGGATCAGGGTCATCAAACCCAAAATGTACACCTGTCTAGAAAGGGATGGCTTATACCCTCATTAATGACTCCAATAAGGAGGAGAGGGAGGTGGGGAGGGGCCGGAATAGGGAAATAAGAAATGCAAAGGTCGGGGATGGTGGCTCCAGTCATCAACATCTGCCTCTTGCCCATGCCCCTGCATCTCTAGGAGAAGCCTCTGTGCCACCAGCACACTGCCTGTCTATGCCCATCCCCATGCTGTCACTGGAGGTAGAGGTAAAGGTGGCATTCTCCCATGCCTCTTCTCCCACACAATGGCCAGGTTTTCAATCTGCACTTCTGTGCAGTGGGGGTAAAAGGCAAGGTGGCTCTCTAGCTAGACCGTGGTAGGTCAACACTCTCTGGTTTCACCTGCACTGGGAGAGTTGACACCAACCCAACTGCTTCTAAACAACTGCACTTCAACTGCCTCCAATATTAGATAGAAATCCCAGCTGTGACAAATGCCTTTAGTCCATACGCTAAGAGGCCTAGGTGCACAGGGGTGATTTCTGCTACCCTTAGTGGGAGTTACTGTCCCACTGCTGCTGAGGACATCTGCCCAGTAGTCTGCATTTCTGCACTAGACTGTACAATAGAAGCTCTAAGAGGGGCATTTACTAATCCAGAGACAGGCTTAGTCAAGGAGGGCAATATACAACGATAGCCATTGTCTTGTAATTGGCAGGACTTAACAAAATGCTTTGTAGAAAGATGTCTGTAATCCATAACTAATATCCTCTCTGTATATATCATACACAACTAGTGGGTCAGTTGATAAGAGCTTATCCTAAGAATGTTTCACACAAAACTGGATTAGTACAAAATGCTTTGCACTGGAAAAATCATTCAAACTTCAGTTCGTGTAAAACCCAGGATTTTTTTTCGGTATGTTCTCACATTTTGCACTGTCTGTTTTTCTGTGATCTGTATTAGTTACCTATTCATATTAAAATGCAGTTCAAGGTGTGCTTCGCAAGATTTAATAGGCAAAATACTGCTGCCCAGAAAGCCTCTTTTAAATTTAAATGACAACATAAATTATTATACACATTTAGTTCATGCCACAGGAAAGATTGTGAGTATTGAGGACACAATCTGTCAGTTATACACATGCAAACCTGCAATCATTTCGCTGATTCCAGGACTTTCTTCAAGCCTGTACAGACATCAGAGTTTGGGGTCCCATCACAGGAATAAATTGTGAGCTGCATTTACTAGTTTATGTGAGCCCCAAAACCTTGCAAAATTTTGGGATTTGTCTGCTCTCCCTTATAAAACTGATTATTGGTGTTCCTTAAATCTCTGGGATACTTAGACATATGGATAAGATAAGCATGGATTAACTACATCTGACTACATATCAATTGAGGAGAAAATTTTGCTGTGAGATAAGGCAGCAATGAAAACCCATGATGCAGGATGGATGAAAAACCATGAGGCAGAATCACAGGGGAGCGAATGCTGAAGGTCTAGTGACACTTGCACACAGTGAGACACAACATGACAGGGAAGAGGTGAATAATTAACTGAGGAGGGGCAAGAAGAGAAACAGCTCTAATATTTGGTATGAAACATCAGAGGTAAACATACCATTTTAATTTTTTAAAGTTCTTTAACAGCTTTGCACAACAACTTTATTGACATAAATCTAAAGACAGCTCACTATAGTCCCATGCATGAGAGGTGTGGTGCAGAGCAATATCCCTGCTGAATGTTTGATAGGTAAAACCTTTCTCACACAGCTGGGCAGCTATCATGTACTTGGCCAATCCATCAGTGAGACATTTTTCACTGAGGATTTCAAAGCACTTTGTAGGAGTTTCTTGCAGATATCCTAATCAAGATTTCATATGCCTGAAGGAGAGAATGTTAATGCACCTGCTTCACCTAGGGCTGTACCCTAACTACAATTCCCTATATCTAAACATAGAAATTTAGGGAGTTTTCAGTATCATTCAAAACTGGATCACAGCTTAGAAAATAGTGTACAGAGTTACTTATTCTGTAGCTTTTAGGGGTACCCATCATGGTGAAATGATATTTAAATTTCTTCATAAGAGAGCTGGTTCTGGACTTCTAGCCATGGATCCAGTATGGAATAGATACCTGATAGGAGAATGACAATGTAAAAATAAAGCACTCACCCAGAATACCAGGGAGCAATGAATGACAGGTACAGATCAATGGACTATCAAGCATGTTTTCAGCCATCAGTTTATTGTTATTAATATTTTAACTTTAAAATAACAAATTCACTACTTTCAGATTTGATTTCTCATCTCTGAAACATTGAATCAGAAACAAACAGAATTAGTTTACAACAACATAATAAACAATTGAACTTAATTACTTATGCCATTCTTGAAGGGACTGGGTTTGGCTGAACATGTGGAAACCCTCACCTCACCTGCCCACCCCAAGGTCCCACACTCCCGCCACTGGCACCTGCAAAAGTGAACAGTGTCCTCTCGAGACTAAAGCTTACTGTACAGTTAGTGAACATTTATCTGAAACAATACTAAGGAACAGGCCCAGTTTTAGGCAATGCTCAGACATTTCTGTACTGGTTTGTAACTCCTTGACCTCCCAATGCAGGGGCATACCCTGGACTTGCTCACACCTCAATTGTCTGAAATAACTTACACCAAGATTTTGGCTTATCTAGGTTGCACAATGAAGTGCAGAGGGGTACCTAGTTATTCTATATTGGCAGTAATTTCCTGAGTAACACCAAGGGCTCTCCAGCACTGCCAATAAGAGTTCAGCTCCTTATTACAAAAGAGCCTATTTTGTAATACATGGCTTTGATCCAGATTATGAATTTTCCACTTAGACATTTACATTGTTTTGATCCCCACTCCCTCCCAGCTGGGGACACTGCTTTACTACATTCAAACCTGAAAAAGTGTATTAGCTCCAATTAAAGCAACGTTTCCTTCAGCTCCAGCCAAAAAGCTGGAACATTTCATCCATGGAAGAGAGCCCTATCACCATCTACTGTCAATCATAAAAATTCATAAAGGATGCCATGGATATCTGAATGTACTATTTGACCACTTTTTCAGCCCTTGCTATTTTGTTACAAGAGCAGAGTTTGTGAGAAGATCAAACCAGAAAGCTATCAATGCTCAACTGTCTATATACATATTTTCTAGAATACCAAATCCTCCAGTTAATGTAAAATAATTGTGGAAATGGTTGGGAAATTAAAGATGGTTGTTAGAGACTCCAAAAATACTTTTGCTTTCAGCAAAATACATTTTTAATTACTTTCCTACTAGCTGTCATTTTTCATAAACCAGTCTAGACAACTCATGCCAAATCATGCAAAAACTGATCTCAATGAAATGCTTTCCTCTAACACCAAAGATCAGATGACGTTCTCTTTTTTTAAAGCACATGTGGAGTTTAACAAAACACTTCTGGGTAAACTTTGCTCTTTGTGAGGTGTTAAAAAAATTCAAAACTTCCCTTTTTGAAAAACTGGTATATTAAAATACAAAATAGCAAATAATTTTTTCCAGTCTTGAAATAAACTTGAAAATATGAAAACGCACATGTCCATATTGTATGTTTATTTTTGTTACCCCCTGAATTAAAATTCTTTTTCCCAAAACGTACTGCTATGAAGCATAAACCAACAAAATTGTGTCACCATGGTTATAAGATGTTCCACACCTTATATCTTATTTATCTTAAGCATAATGAAAAGGAATGGAAAAGAGTAAAAAATAATCTGAATTCGTATTTCCTTTAGAATTTTGACTGGAATTATTAAGCTTAGCTATACCACTCACAAGTAAGGAATTACATAAAGAACGTAGATTTTTCTTTCAGCATCATAATGTCCAAATCTAAAATTGATATAATTGACTGTTAATTAATTCCCTTGATATTTTCATTATCACATCCAAGCAACAAGTCTTCTGTTTGGCACTTCTGAATTATTCAGGAAGTACTCAGATCGCTATAATGAAGATGCTACTGCCTGATACTATGCTGACTAAAAAAGTTGCTTTTATTTTTCTATTTTGATTGGACAATCAAATATTTCCCTTAAGATATGTGAAATGAAACTTCAGACCTGCACAAAATTTGTCAAGAGAAACACCCAAATATATTTTTGTGAAAAAATCCAGCTCTATACTTTCAATAATGGTAGCTTTCCCTTAAGTCCTATAATGTTGCAATGAGAAAGGTTGTTGTGGGTGGCATCTAAATCTGTTTATAGGCTCCTTAGGTCTCCAGAGCTAACACTGCCCATCAGCCCTCCAGGCTTTAAGAGTTGCAGCAGCCTAACCGGACAAATGACAAATGGAAATTTACTAGTACCATTGCCCTTGCTGGCTGTCCCTCCATTAGAAATGTTAACAGGATACTCCCAAATACGCCTTCAAATACTCGAGCAAATGTTGTCATCTTTACCCAGGTAAATCCTCTCTGATCTCCAATGCGGATTTTACCAGTGGAAAGACTTCAGGGTTGGCCTAACCAGGAGAAAGGGGTTCTCTTTCTGGATGCTTTGGTTCATGATTGTGTTGAAAGTCAAGAGAGCTGGTAGGGCTTATGCCAAATTTGGCAGCTTTGTGTTGTTTGTTTTTTTTTTAAACACTTTTTTTTTCTTGTAAGGTACTAAGTGGCAGAAATCCCATAAATCTTGCCATTCCAACAAAAAAAAAAAAACCCTTGAGGGGACTGGGTGGTACATTTGATGGATGCACTGTCCTTAATGCACTAGCTTCTTCCCTAAGGGATTATGGTTTTGAATTTAGTGCAGAGAATCAACTGTTCCTCAACCAGTAGCAGTAAAAGTTTATCAGCAAAGGATAGTTTTACCTTTCAGATCATCATAGTGTTCTCTGACATGATCCTACTCTGTACAGATCCTTCAGTGCCACTCACAAAACCAATAAATAGCCACTACAGAGGCAATTCAGTTTGGGGTTTTTTTTGGCTGTGGTGTTTTGGTTGGTTGATTGGTTGGGTTTTTCAAAAAACAGAATGCTACTAGTCCTAATTAATTTAATATTTGCCATTTGGACACAATCTCCCATATGACAACCTCCAAAGACTTTACAAAGATTAATGACACCCCATTATGTCAATGAAGCAGAAAGAATAAGAATTAGTTAACCCATCACTGAAATGCACTCTCTTCTGGGGTGGAACATGACAGCTACTTAACAGTGTATAACATGGAGGAATAGGGCCTTGGGGAATCAAGAACCCACCAGTTACTTCAAGTGAAATATTGGTCCTACAGCAATGAAGTAGTTGTTCTCAGGAGTTGGTTACTGAATGGGTATGCTCTCCCCAAGCCTCCTATGGGATCCTATGACTGCAGGAAGACATTGCACAATTCTTAATGGAGGAAAGTGGAGGAAGTTTTGCTGATACTCCTTCAGTAAGAGACTATAGTATCACAGATTAACATCAGCAGAGGCATGGGGGTACACACTTCTCTGAAAATGGGACTTAGATCTCTTTAGAAACAGAAAGTGAAAAAGCACAACACCTTCATACATTTAACTCACCTCGTCCCTGTGCAGAGCGTTGGACCACAACCCATGCAGTTACCAACCCTGACCAAAAATCTCAATGAAAGAGTTAAGGAGTTTTCATATAGTCCCTCAGAGAAGAGTCTCTTCCCATAGGGAATTGTGCTGTTACTAACACAGAGGAGTTTACGCTTGTTGAAGGAGAGGAGGGACCCTGCAGCCCTGCACGTGGAGCTGGAGAAGGATTAGTGCCTACTACAAGTGAGAAAAGCCCAGTGCTGCATCGCACCCAGTGCCATGGTGGACCGACCATAAATCCAAGAGTGCAGAAGCAGCATGTTATGTTATTTATTTCCTTCCCTCCTAATAACTCAGGAAATTACATAAATCAGAAATAAGAGCCTACTTTGGGAATTGTGGTGGAAGGAGGGAGCGAGCTTGACACCACCCCACCCCTACTGACAGTGGAGGCTGGATGAGCTGCACTGACATCCCCAGCATCACTACCAGCCAGGCTGGGGAAACGTTAGCGCTGGGGCTGCCACATGTCTCCTCACCAGTGCCCATGATGGCATATGAAGGACATCTACCTGAGGTGACCACTCATTGTACAGCCAAGGTGTCCAGCACACCTTCCTTTCGCTCCATGGCCACCCTGCCAGTGCAAATTGAAACCTGCCTTCTCCTTTTGTAGTAATGGTATACATGGTTGCATTCTGAAGTATAAAAACTCATATCAGTCAATGATTAAAAAGGACTTCTGAATACACATTGTTCAGCTTTATCGGTTAATTAGAACTTGCTGGAAAAAGATACCCACATTTTTAGATTTGATCCTCATGGTCTTAAAATATTAATCAGACACATGCTTGGTATTTTTTTGTTAATCCAACTGTCTCCAGAATGCTTATTGACAATTTACAAAGAGAGGTTAGAAAATAGTAAAAGGAAATATGTAAGTAATTATGGCTCTAGTATTACACGGCCAAGTGAAGTAAATTAATGTAATGCAAACATTTTGTGGATTTGTTTAATTATTTGCAAGTACAATTAAATCTGCAAGTACAATTAAATCATAATGCAGTAGATGGGGGTTTATAAATGGGAATGTTCCTAATGAGTCTTTTCAGAACACTCAAAATCCTTTCCAAAATATGGGTATGTTTCCTGGTCATTTATATTCACTTGCTGAATAGATGACTGTACACAGCGGTGGCTATGTTAAAAAAACTTGGGAACAACAACTTTCAGTTAGCTACCGATGAAATTCCTCTTATGGCAAGGGCCAGCACAAGACCCCCCCACTTTTCTTTCCCATGGTTCTTCCCTAAAGAATTCATGGGGACTTTGTAGAAGCTTTGTGTGGCCCAGAAGAGCAGAACGAGCAAAAGGGAATTTCACTGGGCAGTACCTGCAGGGATTTCTGATATGAACAAGGAATTGCTTTCCATGGACCCTGCACATCCACCAGTCCACTCCTATTCCAAATCTAAGAGCATGTGAATGATAGAAAGACCCTGAAAAGCTGAAACATTGCAACTCTGCCACCACTGAAGTCAATGAGTTCATCCCAGAGCTCACAGGGAGCAGCAACATACCAATGTCTAGACCTTTTGAGAATTCAATCCTAAATGACTGCAGTGTCTCCAAGCAAAAAAAAAAAAATTTCAAGTAGATGAGGTTATATATTGTTCCTGTTAAACTGGAAATCTGCAAACTCTGATGTTTCTTTTCTGAAATATATTGCAATTAACAATTCAATGTCCTGAAATTATAGTTCACGTTTCACATCCTCATCCATAGTAATAGCTAAAATGGAGTATGTATTTTCCTGTCTTTTTCATTAAGTATTAGAAAAACCATGGACCTAGAAAGTATTGTCTAAGGAGTATTCGAGATGTTTCCCTGAACTCCTGAACTGAGTCAACAAAATCATTCAAAAACCTGAAGGACATTCAGTAACATTTGTACATATCTAAGCACTGTATAGCATGAAGTACCCACTGTGCAAGAGAAGTCATCTAGTTTTTCTGTCTGCAACTCAAAGTTGAGACGTGTTTTGAAAATACATCTTTGACTTTGGTTCTTCAAAGAAATCCTGAGAAGAGGTGAAAATGGAGACACTGTTCGAAACACTCCAAAAGGCCTGTGTTCTTTCAGAGGCTGTTTAATTATCAGCTGAACTGCCAATCCTTTCAGAAATGGATCAAAAAGCCATAGAAAGCAGTGACTTTGCAAAAAAGCAACTTCCTATATTTTGTTTCATTTAAGAGAAACTTTTTCTCTTTTTTTTCTTTGCATTTCCAGGAATTTTACAACTGGTAGCAGGTGTTCTGTGTGGCATGGCTCTTACTCTTTTAAGGGGATGAGCAAACATGCATGTATTCAATAATGCATAGGAATGTCATATCTTTTAGGTATTACCCCATCCCGGTGAGGTCATCAGCCTTTTGATATTTCTAGATTTAATCTTACTTTAGAGCAGTGAACCACAAAAATTTGCTGCTTCTTGATCTCTCCCTGAAATTCACAACATAACAGTACTATTGACTTGGTGTAAATTCAGGTGGTTACTGCATTTATGCTGTTTGGGGCATTGAACAGGAGGGGCGTGACCTGGTTAATCTGTTTGGTGAGGGGAAATTCCACAGTTTTGGCCCTGAGGTACCCAGCTCTGGTCAGCTGAGTACTTTGGCCTGCTAAGCTGGAGATGAGAGAAGAAGCCCTGCTTGTTTGGCTAAGCATTGATTGACTTGCAGGAGGATGAGTGTGAACATGCCAGTGGGGGAAGGCGGTAATCCGAAAGTGAGTAACCTGCTGCTAGCCCTTAAATTGAAAGCTTTATACTCTGTGCTTTTATAACTGATGTTTTATAGATGCAAAGTGTTCACAGCCTCAGTGACAGCATCCAGTATACCTTTCTGAAATGAACAGACACCTGACCTCAGTTGGGTCTTTGATGTGGTGGCTTCAGCTCTCAGTATGTAAATATGTTTATTTGCTACAGAAGCTAGTTCTTTAAGATGACTGACTATGATTGCTCTCACATGGGGATACAAGAGCATGGGGGGACCTTCCAGAAGCAGAACCCTCTGTAACCACTCATATTTTGTACATCTTAGGTGGGGAAGACTGTCCAAAACACTACTGAGCTTCACATGTCACTGTTTTCTATCTACTTCCTTACATACATAGGTCTCCCAAATCCAGAAACTTGGATAAGCTCCTATTCAATTCCTTGCAAAACTGACCTGGAATAAGTTTTTTAAATTATGTGAAAAATAAAAAACACATTTTAAAAACATTTCCTATAAATAGTGCTTTAGAGGTCATTCATGAGACCATGTTTATTTTAACTTGATTGCTGTTACCAAAAATCAATACTGTCTAAACATCCCTAGTGTTACTTTCCACTCAGGGCACAGCCCAGGCTCCCACTTCCCCCATGGGTGAATCATTTGTAGAGTTAGGATTAAAACTACAACAGATCTGTTTGTAAGGTTATTAAAGTAATGCAGGTGTACAAAAGCACATAGGACATCATACAGGGAATTGATGGGTTAAATAGATCTTTTCTCAGCTTTAGGATTTGTATGAGGAAATGATGTACATGTAGCCAGGCGCCTACTGAGGAAGCAGCACGCACCGTGACAATGGCTTTCCTGCTTATCTAGGATCTTTTAATAAAGTGTTAATTATGAAGACTTCTCAACTCATTGTTTAGAGTCCTGAAGAGAAGCGCACTTTTCCTGTCAAACAAGGAGGGTTTGCAGCAAGTGAATTTGTCTTGTAGCAGTAAGCTATATTTTCCTGTGAAGTGATTAACTTAAATAGGTTGGTGCTGCCCTGATGTTCTGCGGGCTCCCATACTCCCCATCTCTAAAATAAACTACAGCAAACCCTGCCAGCATCTTGCCACTGGTGCCATGCCTTGGAGGGGACTGCTTTGCACCGCTTTACAGATAGGACAGATGCCCAGGTTGGACTTTTTCCTAGTGAGACCCAATGGCCAAACACTGCTCACAGGATGTGCAAAGGGCCAGAACATTTAATCCTGGCTCAGGCTAATGCATGCAACTCTCAGACCTTGTGTTTTGGTGAAGGGTGAAAGGCAATGTGCAACTAGCCTCCTCTACACCATTCATTTTTGTAAATACTTCTATCACATCCTCTGTTGTCACTCACTGGAAGAGTAAACAGATTGGCAGATACAATACAAAAAGACCAGTAACAGAGATATTAACACGCAGTTCCGTGGAATTAAAAGTGTGGGAGAAAATAAATATCATAATATCATCTGAAAGCAGCACTTTCTCTAGTATGACATGCTGTGTAAAGTGAACCTTCAAAGGAAAAATACTATCACTTTGTAATGCTGATATTTTGCTGAGTTATTTATGACAAAAAAGCGTTGTGCTGTGTGAACGAATATGAATTTGCTATATTTAATAAGCAAATAAGAAAACAGAAGTAAATAACTATATAAAACTTCCTCTAATACTTTGCATAAACAATCACAATAAGCAATTAGCAAGGGAAAATCAGCCTTATTCTATTATTTTCCCTGGCCTGTGAGGGTATCACCTTAATTCCATGGCCAAGTGTTCACTTGGCTAAGCACAGACAATCCCATATATGTTATACACATTTTGAGCTGGTCAGACATGAACCAGCTCCAGCATAAAACCACCTGACCACTCTTACACACACTGCTATTAGGAGGCAAGTGGGGTCCAGCCAACCTGGTGCTGAAGGCCAGATGTGCTCTAGGGTTTAAAGCACAGAGTCATGAGCTTCAAAAATTCCCATAAATAGACATTAATTGCAACTTCAATTTCCACATAGGAAACATGAAACAAAATAAAACCAGTTAAGAATGAAGGATTCCGTAAGGCTTTGGAGATGTCTGAGCATCATTATTTCTATTTTTCTAAATGGAGAAATAGAGGAGCAGGGGATGTCTCCTAGACTTGAATGAGCACCAGGGCTGGTTGCACCTTGCTTTTTAGCCAATTAACTGTAGGTGCACATGCTTTTTTAACAGTGCAGAAGGACAGCAGGAAGACCTTCAAAATAAAGGTCTTGAAAAAGAGGGGTAGGAAGAAACACCAGGATGCCTTCTTCAGTCCCATATTGCTTATCTCAAATTCATATCATATAGTTGCTTTTGCCATATTAATCCCTGCATATTTTGCATGGCCAGAGGCGGTTATTGCTAGAGGATTATTATCCAGCTTTGTATTGCCTCAGCACCCAGGAGGCCCAGACGCAGAGCAAGCCACCTCTCTGTGCAAGTTGGGAACACATTAGAAAGTGATAGGTCCTGTTGGAGGAATTCATAATGTACCTGAAATCGTGTCTGAGACACATAAGCTGAATTCACACAATGGCTGATGGGTATAAACACTGGCATCTTATTCAGACAAGTGTTCAAACACAATGTTAAGTCACTTACTGAACTGAGAGATTGCAGATGAAAATCACTTAATTGAGTAAATGTAAAATGCCTCTCTTCTAATCCTAGTCTCTCCTAGCTACTACATCTTAATCATATACAGAAATGCTACCTTTCTCTCCAGATCCACTGGTCTCTGATCAGTACAATGAACCAGAAAAAAATTTTGCAAACACAATCTAATTCACATTTGAAGACACCTGAGGAGCCCCAGCGCCCTCTATTTGCAACAAACCATTTTGCTAAAAACATTTGCTGTTAATGATCCTTGCCTTTAAAATATGCACATTTTGGCACGATAACTCTTTCCATGCCTGAGAAGCTTACGCTTCCACCAGGCTGTCTTCTTTATTCACAAAGTGTTTTCGCCACAGTTACAGGTGTTGCAATGGTAGAGATCATATTTTCTTGAATCTTTAGGATGTCTTACATATTTGCCCCAAATGTCACACTAGGAACGGTCTTATCTTCCAAGACATACCATCACAAAACAGAAACTGACACTTCTGCATTCCCCAACAGCTGCTACTGCAAAGCCTCTACAAAAAGGCATCTCAGAGCATGTCCTTCAGAAGTACTGCAGTGACAGTCCTAGCCCATGTCTTGCAACTGTAATTCTTGATTATTTTTTGCAACTACAGACACTACACATATTTTATTAAAATTGAGATGCAAAATTCCTGTATAAGTTATGCCTGCACATGGATGTTATATGAACTGTTGTTTGCCATTCAGTACTTGCAGATAACCATTGTGATTGTACCCTGTTTCCTATTGAGCAATGCTGTGAAAAGATTAAACAATTTGCATACAATATAAATCCACATTCATCTTTTATTATTGCACAATCAGGGAGCTTTAACATAACAAATTCAAGTGCCACATGCTTTGATTGCACTTTGTAAAAATACTTAAATACTATTCATTTGGAAAGAATCTTATGGAAATTTTCTAAGTTATATATGTGGTATTTGGGGAAACTTTTCTGATAAAATCTCTGTACAACAGTGGGATCGCTGGCCTTCCCCAAGTTCATTAGGTGCTAAATACCTTAATGAGCAGAGTGCTCATAAATGTTTTCATTTTAAAAGACCAAACTGAACCATAGAGGAAAAAATGAAAAAAATCAGCTGATACTAGGAATTTATGGTAGATAACAAGCAGCGAATGTAAGCAATATTTTAAAACATCCAACTCTATTTGCTAGTGAATCTAAATTATTACTAGACTACAAAATACTCGTGTTTAGGACTATCATTCAGGGCCTGATTTTCAATAACCACCAAACTCCCTCTAGTCCCTTTGAAAAAATCCCAATTCAGAAGAGTTATGTGGAAGCTTACAGAAGTAATTTTTTTAAGGAATTATTACTAAGCAATTAAAAAAGGCTGGAGAAATGTGATCCAAGTTACAAACTGTTACATGACAAAAATCAAACCAGAATTCTTTTTAATACAACGCACTGAGAACACTTCTATTGTTTTTAATAACTTTACAAACAAAAAAGGTTGTTTCTGGATCACTCTTCTCAAAGCAATAAACTTTCTTTTTGTACTTTTTCTTTTGGGCTCTTGCAAGAACCAAGAACAACAAAACACCAAAGAAAAACAGACAGGTTCAGTTTAGAAAGAAGCAGAATTGCCACTTTGCCTAAAATTTCCATTCCAGTTTTACAACTTCAAGAAATTTAGATGGGATTTGGAAAAGGTAATCACTCAAAATGTCAGTGTCTAAAGAGCACTGAAATATCTTAATTACTTACTGGTAACAGGATATTTGTAACTGCAGCTCAGTAAAGGAACGGGGAGATAAAATGCTTTCTGAAGCACATATGTGATTCTATGTAAATCTGAACTGCTGCCTGAAATGTTTGCCAATAAAGATGAAAGTCCCACAACATAGTCACAACATGATATCTATCATATGGCTTCCTGGCTGTTGTGTATGTTTTTGCTGCATGTAATTGACTGTGTTGGTGTTTGTACTACCTAGAATTTGCATATTAGCTCAAACACCGTATTCTTGGTGGGCCTGATCCTGAAAGCTCCCTGAGAGCCTCTGGCTGCCTCTGAAACCAAGGGACACCAACATGGGTCTTAGGAGGTGCTGAGTGCTGCACCTGTGTTTCATTTCCACATTTGTCATCCTTCAGACAGAAGGTGTGTAAAAAACACCCATGTTTCTAGGAGCACAAGAGTGAGTGTTGATGTTTCAGCCTTCAGACTAAAATACATCAGTTCATGAGATGACAGAACATAGGCTTCACCACAGCCAACATTTGGATTACTCCTGAGGCAAAATTGTGATGGATACATAAGTACAGTTCTGAGATTCTCTTCCTAGAAAGGCTGGACTAGATGATCCCTGAGGTCCCTTCCAACCTGTGATTCTGTGATTCAGTTTAGTTTGCAAATACTGCCACAGATGTGCTTTTCTCCCTTCCTACCCTTTTCTTTTTTCTAATCTAAACTATGCATGCATGTGCTTCTGGAAATTGTATTGGAAATTTCTGATAATTGAACCTGTCAACAAAGCCAGTGAAAACAGAGAAGAATTTCACATGGAAATCCAGCAGCCACCATCTTTTACAGCAAATGTAAAGTCATGATCTTATCTGCTCCACTGAAGTTATTTCTCTTAATCAAAGCAATCCTGCTGTACTGTCAGTCCTGGGCTATCCAGTAATCATCAGTGTTCTTGTAGCACTTTCTCTGCACACACTAGTAGCACAAAGCAGTGGTGATGAATCAGGCCTATAAATAGGGATTTTGTCCACTAAGCAAGTACAAATCATTAATAGAAATTACCTTAGTGTATGACTTGGTTGCTTCTTGTGATGCAGCTACATATGTTGCAGCATGTAGGAGAAAGAGGAACAGCAGATGCTACTGGAAGCAAAATGCTGAGAAGGAAAGATGGCATGTTGCTAGCAGCTCTGGTTAGAGGGGGATGAAAGAAGAAGATGCAACACTTACTGGACCTGCTGCTGTTGCTATTGAAGCATCTGCTCCATTACCATGATTAAAGAATGTGTTTCCACTTCCACTGCTGCTACTTTCCTTTTTTCTCTGCTTTTTAAAAATTATTATTGTTTTCTCACAAATGGAAGGAAATCTATAATGTGTCTAAGCAGGTTCACATCATGGGCATGCAAGGCAGTTGTAGGAATGGGAGAAAAGGATTCCCATGCAAAGATGCATCAACACTCTCCTTGAGTATGTAACAAGTTAACAATCCATTTAAAAATTAAATCTTGACCACCAGCTAATAAGGCCTCCTGTAGCAAATTCCAGCATAAACAAACATTCATACAGCAAGTGAGAAGTTCAGGATAGGGTCAGAGTATTTAAAGCAGATAAGTGGGAAATCTGGATTCTATTCTAGACTTTACCAGGCTGAAGCATCCTAAAATACCATATCTAATTAATCAAAACATCTTTCTGACTCACTCCTCAACAATTACCCAGCCAGAGAGAAACAGCATGTAATCAAAGACTGTAAAAGGGTCCTCTTATATTCTGTGCCAGTCACTAAGAACACAAAACATCTTTAAATTTGTGACTAGAGGCAGACTTCAAGGATATCAGATTAAATAACAAAAATATAGTAAAATTTCAGTGGCAGGATGGCAGAGCCAACAAGATGAAGTTTGCCTGCACTGGTCCATACCAAAGGAAAGGGAGCATCAGCCTCCCCACTGATGACTTGCTGCTGAAAACCAGGGTTCAGACTTGAAGGCAGCTGGAGGGGAAGGTCACAACAGCAGAAAACAGTGACAGTGTCTAGTCCATAAAGCCTCAGCTCCTCTCTCCCCAGAGGAGGAGCTGCTTGTCACAGCTGGTGAAGGTGGCCAGTAAACTTAACTGGCTTTTATTAATATGGTTTTTGATGCTTTTTCCCCTGCAGCCTCTGCGTGTATGCAGCTTCACACATCCACACACACATCCTTCCACCCTACCTGCCCAAGCAGAGGCCAAGAAAGTATCTTAAAATCACACCCCGGATTTGCTCTGTCCCAGCTGCCCAACTGTGAACAATGCAGCTCATCAGGGGCTTAGACACCTGGGGAGAAACTTTGCTACACACAGACTTCATTCTAGAAAAATTAATGAGATAGAGCTGCCCTGGCAGATGTCCTAAAGGCTTTGCTACTGCAAGGGCTACCAGTACAGAAGAGCACATTTAATGCAAGAGTTTAGCTCCTCTGCATTACACCACCATACCTGAAAATACACTGTAAGATCTTAAACACTTGAGGTCCAAAACAGCTTTAGGGACATTAACCCCCTAATGCAGATAAGGCTCTTGTTTGCTAAGAGGGCCCAATCCAAAGCCCAGTGAAATCCATTAAACGATTTCCATTGACTTGAACAGGATCTGAATTGGGATTTAAATCCTTACAGCAAAGTAAGGCAAATCCTTACAGCAAAGCAGTTACCTTGTTCTCCCCTGAAGCTTTTAAATCCTTGAGCAGTTTAAAAGTAAGCATTGACTTGATGTTTTTATTCTCAGTGAAGTAAAAACCATGGCACATGCCATTGCTAAGCCCCAAACTACCTTTACAGCTATAGTTTTTCTTTGTCTTCATTCATTCCCATCACGGTTTATAAAAAGACCCAAGAGCCAAGAAAACTGATTAGAACCCCAGATATGTAACATTCATATGCTTAATTTTAATCAAGTGAGAAACTTTCCTGAATAAGTTATACAAAATTAAGCACATGCTTAATTAAGCAGTCATATGATCAAGACACAACTAGGGGAAAAACAGTGACACTGTGTATAAGCAGAATGCTGTTACATGTAAATAAGCCAAAAAGGAGAAACAATGGTTTTAGCTTGGTGTGCATCAGTTAAGGCAACTGCAGATGATACATACAAACACAGCTGGGAGAAAATGGGATTTTAAGAGTCCAAGTGTTCCTTCAAGTTCTAATGCTGAAGAACTTCAGTGTTTTACAGAATTTGGGCTAAACACAAGATCAGACCTTCCTAGAGAAACAAAAGTTACCAGTCACTACTGGGTCCACATAACAGCTTCTGCTGAAATAACTGCCCCTAATTCACAGAATCACAGAATTACATGTTGGAAGGGACCTCAGGGATCATCTAGTCCAACCTTTCTAGGAAGAGCACAGTCTAGACAAGATGGCCCAGCACCCTGTCCAGATGACTCTTAAAGGTGTCCAACGTGGCTGAGTCAACCACTTCCCTGGGGAGATTATTCCAATGGTTGACTGTCCTCACTGTGGAAAAATTTCCCTCTTGTGTCCAGCTGGAATCTCCCCAAGAGCAACTTGCATCCATTCCCCCTTGTCCTCTCCATGTGACCCCTTGTAAAAAGGGAGTCTCCATCTTCTTTGTAGCTACCCCTTAAGTACTGGTACATGGTGATGAGATCCCCTCTGAGCCTCCTTTTCTCAAGGCTGAGCAAACCCAGTCCTCCCAGCCTAGCCTCGTATGACAGGCTTCCCAGTCCTTTGATCACCTTGGTGGCCCTTCTCTGGACCCCTTCCAGCCTGTCCACATCCTTTTTGTATAGCGGGGACCAGAACTGTACACAGTACTCCAGGTGTGGCCTGACAAGCGCTGAGTAGAGTGGGACGATGACTTCTTTCTCTCTGCTGGTGATGCCCTTTTTGATGCAACCCAGCATCCTGTTGGCCTGCTTGGCCGCAGCAGCACACTGTTTGCTCATGTTGAGCTTCCTGTCCACCAGGACCCCCAGGTCCCTTTCCACAGAGCTGCTCTCCAGCCAGGTGGATCCCAGTCTGTGCTGCACTCCCAGATTATGCTTTCCCAGGTGTATGATCTTACACTTCTCTTTGCTGAACTTCATGAGGTTCTTGCTGGCTCACTCTTCCAGCCTATCCAGATCTCCCTGGAGAGCAGCTCTCCCTTCTGGAGTGTCTACTTCCCCACTCAACTTGGTGTCATCCGCAAACTTCATCAGGCTACACTTGATGCCATTATCCAGATCACTTATAAAGATATTGAATAACATTGGGCCCAATATCGATCCCTGGGGGACTCCACTTGTGACAGGTTGCCAGTTTGAGAAAGAGCTATTTACCACCACCCTTTGGGTGTGGCCTGTCAGCCAGTTCCCCAACCACTGCACAGGCCACTTGCCTAGGCTATAATGCATTAATTGCTCCAGGAGGAGACTGTGGGGGACCATATCAAAGGCCTTGGAGAAGTCCAGGTAGACAATGTCCACTGCCCACCCCATGTCAACCAGGCAAGTCACTTTGTCATAGAAGGCCACCAGGTTTGTCAAGCACGACCTGCCTTTAGTGAAGCCACGTTGTCTTTTCCCAATCACGTGCTTCATTTGACTTGTGATGGCCCCCAGGAGGATTTGTTCCACAACTTTCCCAGGGACTGAAGTAAGGCTGATGGGCCTATAATTACCCAGATCCTCCCTCAAGCCTTTCTTGTAGATAGGGGTAAGATTTGCCTTCCTCCTGTCCTCTGGGACATCCCCCGCTCTCCATGACTTCTCAAAGATTATGGAGAGTGACTTTGCAATGATGTCAGCAAGCTCTCTCAACACCCTCAGGTGGATGGCATCAGGGCCCATTGATTTGTGGGGGTCAAGCTCCTGTAGTAATTCATATACTAACTGTTCCTTCACTGATGGTGGGTCGGTGTTTGGTTCAATTGGCAATTTCATTCTCAAAACCTGGGACCCGACAGCGCTGGTAGAGACAGAGGTGAAGAAGGTGTTGAGGACCTCTGCCTTTTCTGCATCATTGGTGTTTGACTCTCCTTTTCTGTTTAACAGTGGGCCTATGTTTTCCTTCTTTTTCTGCTTAGGGTTGACATACCTGAAGAACCCTTTCTTGTTATTGTTTTATGTCTACAGCCAGTTTCAATTCAAATTGGGCTTTTGCTTTTCTAACTGCACCTCTGCACACTCTGGCTATGCTCTTGTAATTCTCAGCAGATAATCCTCCACTTCTCCATCTCTGGTATGCTTCCTTTTTGGATTTGAGTAGACCCAGAAGGTCATGGTTGAGTCATGAGGGCCTCTTGCTCTGCTTACTTCCCCTTCCTTTTAGGGGATAAATTGGCTTTGTGCTTCCAAGAGAGAGTTCTTGAAGAATTCCCAGCACTCACTAGCTCCTTTGTCTTCCATGGAAGCTTCTCATCGAATCCCTCCCAACTGAGCCCTGAGTGCACTGAAGTCTGCTCTTCTAAAATCGAGAACCCTTGTCTTATTATTATTCCCACTTTCCAACAGGCAGAAGCTGAACAGGAACTTTATAAAGCTCCATTTTTTACATACGTGCCTATATCGTCTTTCAAATGACGAAGTCCTTGTGTGGTTGTTGGTCTTAATTATCAGGAAGAAAGTGATTTAATTTTCTTCTAGGACACAACCCCACTGTTCAGACATGTAATGCAGGGACAGCCGGCATAGCAAGGTTGACTTATCTGTGCTAATGTGTTTTCTGGAACAAGCACATTTCCTCACCAGCATTGCATTATGTTATGGGGAAAGATGAAGCTGGATGTTTTTGCCCCCAAGAGGCCTGCTTGGATCAACCATGTGCTCCTGGGTCTATTCAAAACCAAAAGAGAAGCATACCAGAGATGGAGAAGTGGAGGATTATCTGTTGAGATCTACAAGGGCATTGCCAGAGTGTGCAGAGATGCAGTTAGAAAAGCAAAAGGCCAGCTTGAATTGAAACTGGCCATAGATGTCAAAAATAACAAGAAATAGTTATTCAGGTGTGTCAACCACAAGCAGAAACAGAAGGAAAACATAGGCCCACTGTGAAATAGAAAAGGAGAGTCACCAATGACGCTGAAAAGGCAGACAGTCTCAGCATTCTTCACCTCTGTGTTTACCATGCTCTGCATGAGGATCTGGATAGGCTGGAAGAATGGGCTGGCAAGAACCTTATGAAGTTCAGCAAAGAGAAGTGTAAGATCATGCACCTGGGAAAGCATAATCTGGGAGTGCAGCACAGACTGGGATCCACCTGGCTGGAGAGCAGCTCTGTGGAAAGGGACCTGGGGGTCCTGGTGGACAGGAAGCTCAACATGAGCAAACAGTGTGCTGCTGCGGCCAAGCAGGCCAACAGGATGCTGGGTTGCATCAAAAAGGGCATCACCAGCAGAGAGAAAGAAGTCATCGTCCCACTCTACTCAGCGCTTGTCAGGCCACACCTGGAGTACTGTGTACAGTTCTGGTCCCCGCTATACAAAAAGGATGTGGACAGGCTGGAAGGGGTCCAGAGAAGGGCCACCAAGGTGATCAAAGGACTGGGAAGCCTGTCATACGAGGCTAGGCTGGGAGGACTGGGTTTGCTCAGCCTTGAGAAAAGGAGGCTCAGAGGGGATCTCATCACCATGTACCAGTACTTAAGGGGTAGCTACAAAGAAGATGGAGACTCCCTTTTTACAAGGGGTCACATGGAGAGGACAAGGGGGAATGGATGCAAGTTGCTCTTGGGGAGATTCCAGCTGGACACAAGAGGGAAATTTTTCCACAGTGAGGACAGTCAACCATTGGAATAATCTCCCCAGGGAAGTGGTTGACTCAGCCACGTTGGACACCTTTAAGAGTCATCTGGACAGGGTGCTGGGCCATCTTGTCTAGACTGTGCTCTTCCTAGAAAGGTTGGACTAGATGATCCCTGAGGTCCCTTCCAACATGTAATTCTGTGAAGTGTCCAAAGAGACTCCACATAACAGCCTCAAAGCTTTGTGGGCAGCAGCAGTACTTGCCTGCTACAGAGGAGAAGCCAAAGTTGTTTTAATGACTGATGGATTCGATTTCCATGGCCATTTTAAAAACCTGGGTACTGCAATGAAAATCAACCACAGGAAGAACCCAATTTTGCTTTTCATTAATATTCACTTTGTTGATATGAACACATGATTTTGGGGAGTTCAACTGGCTGTTTACTTTGTACGTTTGCAATGTGGAACAGATATCTTCCACTTCCAAGCGAGTAAATCCTGCATCTCACTTGTTGTGGTTTATGTCATTATTACAAATGAAACTCAGTCTGGAAAACGTTCTGAAAAAGTTGGGGAGGTAAATAACCTTTAAAAAACAGACAGCTAATGTTATAACCAGGTATTAGTCATTAAATATGATCATTCAGTCTCTAATTTTTAAAAATATTAGGAAAAAAGATTAAAATGTGTGTTTGATGGAAATCACTATTAGATCTAAAGTCTTACAATGTTCCCTTGAGCTCTGACCATACCTCTTCACATAGGAAACTCTCTGCAGAGTCTAAGGTTTCTTTCTGTAGCTTTACATTAAGATATGTGGATTGTTGGACAGATCAATACAATGGCTCTAAAATTCAACCTCCCCTTCTATTCAGTGATCTTCAAGTCTTAGGAAAGAAATGTTACTTTTCAGCTGAACACAATGCATTTTAGAATTGTTTTCTTCCTTCTCTTAAGCCTTGTTTTATATTTTTAACACATCCAACTTCTAGCTGGCTTGGCTTAGAAGTGAGCTGACCCTACTAAGGTGACAGAAGTAAGTGCTCTAGTTCACTGAGTGAATAGCAGCTTTATGGCCCCAACCACTTTCATACTATTACTTCACAGTCACACCAGGGGAAATTTCCGAAAAAAGCATTACACTTCCGCTCAGTGGAAAACATGCTACAGAAAATGTAACATACCTAGTATCTTGTTACATTTTGATCCATACAATGTATTTTGCTGGATTTCATTTATGTAAACATGCTTAATCTAAAAATGGCAAGGCTAGATGTTTTTATCAGACACATGGAGCATAGTTGAAGATAACAGCTTCATTTGCATTTAAAATACAATGGTTTTGCATATTCCTGTTTGGGAAAATATGTTTTAGAGCTGGCTGTTTTTATAGTTGATCCCAAATGAAAGGCTTTTCCCCTTCCCCTTTAAAAGGGTCTGTTTGCTTCTTGAGTTCATTAATGAATCATTTGGTTTCCCTCTCCCACCTGAAAGCTTAGTGAAAATACATGAGAAAGCAGATTTGACATCCTGTTTGTTCCTGAAACTCTAGGACTACCAGATGCAGACAGGACATTTCCAACCGCTAAATAAGTTCTGACCAGCATCTCCTTTCAGGTTACCACCAGGGTCCATTCGGTCTTTCCATAAATTCCTAGGCTTTAACACTGAAATGAAATGATTGTGCCTTCCATGTCTAACATTGTCTTTGGTGCCATGCTGAAATAATTTAGATCAGAGCCCAGGAATGGTGAAAGACCCATTTTCTTTGTCTATCTCTAAAGATTAAGGAACAGTTTTGGAGCCCACATAATCCAGAACAAAGACAAAAGCTCCATAACAAAACCCCCAGTACTATTTCCAAAGATGCATTTATACCACACCTAGGCATCTGCACTGGCATCTCACTGCCTAAGTCATGGTGACATACCAAAAAGGAAACCTGCTTTCTGGACAGGTTAACCTGCAGTTACATTGGAGACAGTGGTCCCATGAGTGACAGACAGCTGGGCTGCCCATCTGATTCAGTATGGCAACTCTTTTTAGATGACAAGGTAAGAGACAGGAGCTGGAAATTAATCCATGGTAGATCGATAGTAGATGCATTCAGATGGGAAGAATGACAGAGTGATGTGTAGGATTGCCATCCTCACCACAATAGCAGATACTAATGGGCTGGTTATCAAAGTGGGAAACATACTGTTAGAACCAGAATATCATTGTCTAAATTACTGTTACATAAAAGATGTTAAAGATATTTGCAAATCATACTATTCAGAGTCACCTGCCTTTTCAGAAGACAAAAGGCAGAAAATGAGTAGATAACCACGATGGAGGTGCAGCTGAGACATCGCTGTTGAAGAGCAGGGATCTCCCTCAGCAAGCTCTTCAGCTCAGCTCCGAACAGTGGTACTTATGATTCAGCTCGTATTCACTCTATCCTAATTTATAAGATAAATAATTTTGAGATGTATCTAAAATTACTTTACAACCTTTTAATCACTGAAAATTGTGTATAATTATTATACCTGCACTCGGGTGCCAAGATCTGCTGTGAAATACTTTGCTGCTCAAAGTGTGTGGAGGAAATGCTTCAATTCCACATTAATTAATGAATTTTTATCCCCACTCCTGTCCATTAACAGCCACCATGATTTTGCTGTGAATGGTCATTATTACAGACTGAAATAGGAACATAAATTTACTGATAATGAAAGTGTCATTTGGAGGGGCAGTCTATCATACTCTGCTGATATGGTCAGACCTTTTTTTGCTGTCTCACATCTTTGCCTTGTTTCTGAAAGGCTGGCATGTAAGGAAGAGATCCTTTATTTATAGACACCCATGAAACATCCCTTTAAATAAAATAGGAATGATTGTCAGTATTCCAGTAAATATTGCATTGATTTTGAAATTGCTCTCTTTTCTTATCAGATATTGCAGGTCTTCATCAAGAGAACATCCGTGACCTCCTTGCTCTTGAGATTACTAGCCATGCTGGCTTTGTGGTAATTTTTTTCTCCCCTTTTATGGACAAGGAATATTGTTGACTCTTGGAGCAAATTACCTGGTTGTCTTAATCCTTCTTGTGCACCACTAAAAAGAGATATTTCAGTTGATGTTCTGCATCTCTGGACCGTATGGAACAGAGCTCAAGTCACATTTTCTACCTATTAACTATTTAACTTCTTATCAAATTCAGTGGATAGGATCTGATAGCATTTCATCTGCTAATTACTTTATTATGTACAGCATATATGAGGCACATAGCATGAGAATTCATAAAAACAGGCCTTAGTGTAAAAATATTGCATCTCAAAATATAAAAAAAATGAAATATGGCTATAAACAATCTTGAAGATAATCTTCATCTTATACTGGGGTTTGTGTACTGCTTTCTTTTATGTGGTATATATCCACATACTGTATATAATCTAAATTATCAAGTGCTTGAAAAGGTCATTTCAAGATGAAGTGTGTCTGGGGGGAGCCCAGTGACTTTCCAAACCCTGTTCAGTTTGTGTGCAGCTGGACACTTGCTTTTTTTTTTTAAAAGGAGTACCTATATGTAGCTATGTAGAACAAGTTGCCAGTTTTTCCTTCTTAATCAAGGATATCATACACAAATCATGTTAAAATATCACAGCAGCAAATACTGCCTACATACCTATCTGTTTCTCTAAACACACCTGAACTTTACGCAGTACCCCTTGCCTGATTCTACATTATTGGAGATTAAGATATTCCTTTCAAAGTCAAAGCAATCACCATGATATGGCACGCTTGCACAGAGGCCATGACACAGCAGCAAGTCCCACAAAAGCAAACCTCTGATTCCATGCAGCACTCAGCCCACTTCAGATCCTGAATTACACTTTATGACAGTTGCTTACTTCAAGGAAATAGTTGAGAAATTACTATTGGTATTTGATATTTGAAAAGGCAAAGTAATTAGATGAATGAGTTGTGCAAGAAAGGAAGTTATTCACGTTTCTTTCTATTGGCTTTCTCAACTGCAAGATGTGGCACTATTATATGCATGCCATGTGTATGTCTCAGTTTTCCCCTGCAGTTCTTGGCCGAAATGCCTATGTTCTCTCAGTACTGTCTGCCCGAAAAGCCTTAAAACACAAGAGTAGTTGCCTGAACCCTGTGCATATATCCAGGGTACTGAGAACACTGAAACAGTCCCCCTGTTTTACTCAAGTACTGCATCACAAGAGTGAGCCTCCCCAACGCATCTATGGACAAGGTACTTTGCGACTGCTTTGGTTTGCCCAACTAAATCTTTGATCTGAATTTTTGTGAAGAACACCTCTGCACAGAGAAAGGGTCCAAGCAAGTTAATTTAACCACCTCCTTGCTGCAGTCAAAATATTTTTAATGCCTCAGCAAGACACTGGCTGCAGAGCAGCAGTGGGAGGGAGTAGGTACCTAAGTTGCAGCCTGAGCACTGACATTCACACATCCCATCCTATGCACCAGCCCTCAGCAGGGACCTGGGGAAACTCACTTTTATCCTCACTGGCTGCTTGGTCTCCAGCAAGAAAACCCAATTATAATTACTACTGCTCTCTCCATGTGACTGGGAAAGGAAAGTCAGTGTTTGTGGAGCTGCTGGATACAATGACAGAGCAGAAACGGCTCCCAGAAACAACTCCACATTTGGTACAAGGGCTATGTTTTACATAGGTTGAGGCTATGTGTTAAAGCTAGAAGACAAAAATTGTCATCTGAATGAAGGATGCCTCCTGGGAAAATCATAATTGAGATCCTGTATCTGAAAGCAGATGTAGAAACATCCCTAAAGTTAATATAGCTTTGTTGCTGTCTTTCAGAGGACATCAAAGTCCATGGCCCAGTAAGAATGATTAACACTTTTGCAGGGAATTCAATAGATATAGGGTGTAAAAAGACTCTCGTATGTGGCTGAACTCCACACTAGACAGGAAGCCCCAGCAGAAGATTGAGGACAAAGGAAAAACTGTGCCCTGTGGACACCATTTGATGGAAGCTGAGCCCCAGAGGATACAGAGGAAGACAGAAGAAAAGTATGAAAGAGTGTCCCTTCACCCACTGTGCACTGGGGACAAGGGAGGAGGCAGGGCAGGACTAGCTGTCTACATTTGGCATACCAAATAATACCAAAGAGAAATCTTCAGCAAGTCACTCTCACCACTGTAATATCTGCCTTTGGTACTGGGGCAAGAATGTAGCAGTCAGAGGGCATGAAAGTAGCCTAACATGTTTTACATATCTGCAAAATTTTCTTCTAGCATAACTGAATAAGTATCATTAAAAGATTTATATTTTTACAGTTCTCCATAAAAAGTAAGATAGCATGTGGTTAGAACAGTACTGTATAAGTAAAATCTTTTCTCTTGCCAATTTACATTATAAAAACATCTCGTGCATATAAAAAGTGGAGGCTTGTACCAGTGGAATTACATACAGTACTGTATGTTTCTATATACTCGGGTTAGTACATATTTATATGTACAAAGCACACAGGATATGCTGGGGCCAAACACTAAAAGAAAACATGCGGTAAATGGTTGCTTTAATAAGTCCTGTTCCATTGAAAGGAAATAAAACCTGAGTATTAATGAGATATAATTATATATTTAAAATCTTTTCCCTTGTGCAGTATACAGAATTAATGCCAGTAAACTCACAAACTGCAACATTCTACTCCATTACATCTGCAATGATTAGAGATAGTTTGAACATCTGGCATATAATCTGTGATAGAAAACAGCATTCTGCACTTTAATGGACGTCTGGAGGCTACACATATCTGATTTTATTTCTTTGTGTTAACTCTTTCCTAGGAGGAAGAGGAGACCCAGTGTTTGAGCACCTTCTTTCTGTCTTTTGATGAAGTTACATGTAGCACTGGTATTTAGCTACTTTCAGGCTACCTGTGTTTTAAATATCTAAAATAAAAAGAGACTCACACAGATTTCTGAGAGGCTATTTATAACATAGACAATTGAGCAGCATAAATATTAATGTGTTAAAAATTAAGAAATTCATCCAATGAAAGTAACAATGATTTCCTCATTTTCAGTAACTCCAGAACATTAAAATGAAGCAGCATTTGCCATTCCTTCATTATCTCAAAGGCTTAATGAATATCCTCCCTTAATTTGGTTTTCTTTCATAATTTTGTACATAAGCTGGGGTTACCAATATTTGTACATTTTTTATGTACCCTAAGCGTAAGTAAGAACTGCTTTGACTGGCACTGACTTTCATTGAAAAAATGAGATTATTTCTCAGCTTTTGCAGGGTGTGTTTTGCCCCAAGCTAAACAAGGTTTTAGCCCTACTGTGTTCTATGGGGAAAAGAGAGATACTAACCTGAAAGGAGAATGAGACTGACAGCATTATCTTTTGCCTTACTTACTAAGTATTAGCTAATACTAACACCTAAGGAGACCTTGAAATTAGACTGAGTAGTAATTAAGACTGATTGAAAAGTAGTATCAGAAGGGATCTGTGCCACTGCTGAAAGGATTCAGGATTTAGAGTGACAAGTGTTCTGTAGGAGCATATTTAGGTATGAGAAATAATATGTACTGTAGGAAAAATGCTAGTGTTAAGTAGAACTTTGTAATCTGATAATGTACAGCAGGGCCTTACTCAGCTGCCATGGTGTAACAAAAGCCATAGTTACCAGGTAGCTTCTGTTCAAAACTAATAACCAGCCTAAACATGAGTGCATTAAGCAGTCCTCAGGTCCTAAGGACCTTACTGCAGAGGTTCACAAGGACATCAGAAAGTTCTAATGGCTTCATTACCACACAGGAACACTTAACACCACACACATGCTATGCACAGGGAAGAACAGAAAGCCTGGAGATAATTATTTAAGGCTAAAACTATGTAAATACGAAGCATGTGCAATACATTAGCTTACTATTGAATTGTTTCATATATTACTGGACAGTGGAAAGCTTGCAGCCTATGGGAAAAAAGAGTGTTCATTTGTAAACCAGACTGAACCCATTTCAGCAAAGATTAGGAAAAAATGGCCTAATTATAGATGATGATCTGATACAATTTGACCGTATTTAATGGAAGTCAGAAGCAGAAAGTTGCATGTTACCTCCAGTTCCTATATCTGAAGTAATAGATCAGTGATTTCTTATGTAGTAAGAGATCCAGCCCCTTACATATTTGTCACTTAAAGGTCATTAGATTCAACAGCTGAAGAACATTGAAGGATAACTTGAAATCACCATTTCTTGAAGAATCACCTGCCCAGGTCTAATGAAAGCCAGTAAAGTGTCTGGAAATAGGCCAACCATGTTTTACTAAATTACCTCCATTGTCTTTGATTTATTACAAATTTTTTGTCAATATCATCAAATGCAAAGATCAGCTCTGCAGCTGCAGGGCTCAGTCCTGCTCCAGTTTCAATCAATAAGACTCACTGGAAAAACAGGCTGGTTTAGACCCCAAAGGAATAAGCTTTCCTTTGATGGTAGTTTAGTGATGGTCCAGAGGGGTTCTATCAGAACAAGGGGCATATTTAACCTGGATTTGCTTGATCTCCCCTACCTAGAATTGTAAGCAGTTCTTAGCAGACATTATTCACTGGATTAAACTGTGAACTGGATTACTTCAATATGAAATTCCAGGAAAAGTGATGGGTTTTGGAGATCCATAAAATTCCACCTTTCCAAGCAAGTTATTCAAAGACCAGAGCTGCAAAGTCATTTAACACAAAAACTTGGAGAAATCAATATGTGCCATAGATCAGATAAAACCATCCTGTGAAATTTGTGTTGGTGAGAAGGGAAACATGATAAGGGAAGGGCTGAAGCAGTTGGGAAAACACTTAGACAAAAGAAGCGATATTTCAGAACGGCAAGGGATGTTTAAAGCAGATTTTAGCTTTCCCCTGCTTTCACTAAGCAGCAGCTTTTACAAGTATTTGGTGGTCCAGCTGTCCTCCATTGTTCCCAGATGGTGCTTATGGACAATGCAGGACTGAGGGACACATCATGGTTTTCCTTCTGACCACCAAGGAAGACATAAGATGCCTGTTAAAAGCCCTACACAGAACAAATCAGGCACTCCTGACTGTCAAGGCAAGGGAAGAGGTCAAAGTCCATCTGGCTCAGTGAGACCATGAATTAGGCCGAGACCATGAAAGTATGATGCTGAAACGAACAGCCTTAAGTCTTCATCCCGGAGTGATGAAACTTTAGAAAAAAGGACCACAAGACACACCCCATTCACCTATGAGTTATTATGTATTTTGTTGCTATGCAAGTTTGTCCCCAAGAAGTCCTCTGCAATGACTCATCAGAAAAGACATGCCACAGTGTTCACCCCATCTGTCCCATCACTGCAGAGCACCTGCTTTTCTTGGTGCATGAGCCAGAAGACTTTGGAGGGTGGTGGCATTTGATTGCAGCAGGAAGCCTGTGTAAAACCATCAGAAAGAAACCCTTGTCCTTCCTTACCAGAGCCTCAGGCTTTCATCTACTGAAACAGCACATTTGACCTTGGAGGTAGATGAAAAACTAAGATGTCTCAGTGGTTCCCAGAACTACAGCTGATGAATCTGAAAGCTTTGTAGCATGAGACAAGCAGGCTTCTGTAGCTTAATAAACAAGGAAATACACCAAGTCAGAACAGAAGAATAAGATATGATTTGGGACTTGGTTCCTTTGTTCTTGGAAAGCACGATGTACAGTTAACATACAGCATTAACTAGCTTTTACATTAACATAAAACTGCCATTGAAGAACTTACTAGTAACAATGAAAAACAAGACTTGCTATGCACTGTATAAAACAGCTGCTCTACAGAGCAGAAAATTGTTGCACCTTGCAAAGAGTCCTACTGGCTATCCCAACTAGATATGTTGTAGTAATACTCTGTTGCACACATTTGAGGAGCTTGTGGGTATATGGTACAGGCTGAATTCATGCCAACGGCTCCAAATATAGATAGAAAATTAAGTTGAAAAGCTTTTTTTCCTCACATAATTCTACCAAGAGGTTTGGAGCAACAAACCAATTACTTTTCCTCAAACTCTGCAGGCCTTTAAAGATGTAATAACTCTCAGTACTTGGACTCCAAAGGGAATAACTCACAACATAAGGCAGAATGCTACAGGGCAGTGCCAACACCAAAGAGTATTTCAGGTGTTTCTGCTTGAGTGTGCCCCAGGTTAGAAGATCCCCTGGAATTGAGGTGATCTTCAAGGGAGCAGCAGCCTGCCACAGAACAGTGAGTCAGAAAACTCCTTAGACTGGAAAAACATACGGAAAAGGTGCTACAAACTCTTTCCCTCTGAAATTTTGTTTTGTGACATATCCTGGTAGCCATTTATTCTGGAAAATGCATACAGAGCATACACTTGTAAGCATACTCCATTCTCTTAAACCACAGATGGCTTTTTGCTCCCTCTCCAAATAAATGCCACCACACTTTGGCATTCAATTGTCCCCACAGCCTTGATCTACTTAAAGCCCAAGTCTGAGATCTGCTTTTGTTCTGAAGTGGTAGTCATCCAGCTGACAGTTACAAGGAAGCTTTAGCTTGCAGCCAATATACCCTAAAGAGTCAAAAACTAGAACAGAGTTTCTTTCTCTTTTAGTTAATCTCATGCCTCCTAAGCCAGATTATGTTTGGAATTGGCAGGACTCTAAACCGTGACATAAGCACAGACCAGGGAGAATCAGGTGTGAGGCTGTTGCTGGCCTTTACCTTCCCTCAGCAGCACTTTCATGGCCCCACCTACATCAGTGCTCTGCCCTTGCCTAAGCACCTAAAGGTCCCCACATTCTCTCACCAGCCAGTGCTTGAAGGTCTCCTCTCACAGGCATGGAGACATGTTCCCAGTGCATGTCTGCTGAGGAGGGGGCTCACCTGCCCAGGAGCACATTGCTCTCTGTTCCACCTCCTGTCCTCAGCTCCCTCCTCCTACCCAGATCTCCATCCACGCTGATGAGGCAATGCTTAGCTTTTCCTGTGCAGACGAACACCGTTTTCCCATGCCTGATGGGCCTCAGGCACTGCCATAACAAATACACAGCAAAAAGATCTGCAGTGCAGAGAGCCAGGCAGGACAGAATCAGGGGAGTTCAGGAGTGTTGGACTCCTGCCTGCCCCTACCTATGGGCCAGACTCCTCCCCATCACTGCTTCAGGAGGCTGACTTTCACACACACACCCAGAGCATGCAAAAGCACTTCATTACCCAGATCACTGGGAGACTCATTCTGCTATACATGTTAACAAGTGTTAAGGAATAACAGTGAAGAGAACTCCTGAAACCAGATAGGAATTGCAGAAGTGTATTTCCCTCTCAGAGAGGAATCTTGGTTTTCATTAATTAATATATCAGAAGAAACCAGTGTAGAAACATGTCTTGTTATCTGGCTTCTTAGATGGTAGACTTCGGTTCATTAGTCTTAAAGCATATCAACTGGATAACACTATTTTTCCATACAGAATAATGATCTACTTTAAAGGAATACAGTATTGCCCATGTAGGAATGAATTCAACCATTATTCACAGCGTAAACACACACTAACCCACGTAAGTGAGAGATACAGATATAAAAGGATTCAAAGAAAGTAGGTCCTGGGAAGAGAGGCAAAATCTAGGTACCCATACCCTGGAGCTACTGCAGATCTGACTGTACCTTAATTACCCATTAGTTTCAAGTTATACTATACAGATTCAGAGCCTTTGCTCTTTAGCTGTATTTAAAAAAATAAGTAAAATGAATGCTAAGCATGCTCAGTTCCTCTTTTGAGGTAAGAACACTAACATTAGATTCAGAGCTTCATTGGAGAACAAGCTGTAGTACTGATATTTAAAGTATATATTCATTGAATTAGTTCAGAGTTATGCAGTAGCAGATAGCTCCACAGACACTTTAACAGCTCCTTCAGAAATACTATGATTTTAATCTTACTGCTCTTGCAGGCTTGTATCTCTGCAGTGTTCAACCTATATTGTTGACAATAACATTATAAAAAAAGACATTTTAAAACATGCAGTAGCTGTTTCTGAAAATTAAATATATCAGCCATTAATTTTTCTCCCCCAAAATTACTAAAAAGCAACAGTCCTCACTAAAGACTAACTGTTTGTAAAATTGGATTTTTAAAGATGAAGTCTTTTTTAAGCCAAGGCTGGTCAAAAGAAGCATTAGAACAATTCTACAACTGGAAAAATAAAGACGCTTAGCTAATTCACCTCACTAAAAAAAAATTATTTCTGCTGCTCACATCAGTGTTTCAGATAGTGCAGTTTAAAAGAGCGGGGATATTACATTAACCCCCACAAAATGTGAAGCTCTGGAGAAGCAGGGCCATAGGTAATGAGATATTGATCCTCCCACCTCAAGGTGAGAGTGCAGACACAACCACAGTCATCACCAGGCACAAACCAGGCTCTGGCCCCAAACCAGGCACCCCTGAGCTGCAGGGGAAATCCCCTCCTCCATAGCCACTGCAGGTAGTATGCTGGACTGAGGACAAATACCCATCTTATGGCAACTCTCTGCCCCAGCAAGCTCCAGGCAGGGAGAGCTCAGTGCTGCCATCCACATCCATCTCTGCTGCCCCCACCCTGTGACACAGGTGCAAAGCCCTGGGTGTGCTGAGGACACCACAGATGCTCAGTAGAGCTCCTCCAGCTGCAGAAAGACAGCTCTACAGCTGCACACTCACAGGCTACCACCTTACCATTTTTAGGGGCAGGAAAAAGTTTTAAATTTGAAATTTCAAAGGAAATTGTTTTCCAGATAACCAGTTTACAACTTCTGTAGCTGAGTGCAGTTGTGCTCCCAGTGCTGGTTGGAAACCTGACTTCTCAGAGGCTTCACCAGAGCCACGCTCCCTCCCCTTTGCTGTGCTAGTGAGAAACCACATCAGCTGCTAAGTGGCCTAATACAAACTGATGTGGCAGTTTCAATTCAGTTGCCACTGCACAAGTAACACTATAGCAAAAGTCACCACTGTGACTGGCATTAGCTTGACCTGTTATTGTCATCACTCAAACAGTGCCATCGAGGTGCACAGTCCTTGTTGACGTGCGCAGCTCCATCACAACCTGTCAAAGCAGCACACTTTACTGTGGCACATGCTGTCCCCAGTCTGAGGTGGAAGGGAGTACTTCAGGACAGCAAGGCTGCTCCCTCTCACAGCTGCTAAAACTTCAAACATCCACATACTATAACTTAAAGTACAAAGGTTGTGATTTTAAAGTCTCTAGAAGTGTTTCTGGGAAAGGAGCCACACCAGGTTATTCATACTCCAGGGGTTTGGGGGAGAAGATTGGTTTATTTTTCCTTTTGAAATCATTAACAGGGTAAAGATAATACATAAAACTGTGGTTCATCGGTATATAGGCATCTGTGGTTGCTTCTTGCATTATAACTCATTAAATAGCCCTTAACTATAGTTTGCAACTTCCGTGAAATGAAGCAGCAACAACCAGCAGCTGTCCAGCTAAGCCAGGCAACCCATGTTTGCCACAAACTAAGCAGGCAGGTAAGCAAGAAGCACCCCAGTGCCACAGCGCATCCCACACAAGGCAGCAGCAGTCTGCAGGAGGGAACTCAGACACCACCCACCCCATACCAGGGGCATTCTGCCCCTCTGACACTAAGTACAGGCACATTACTCCCTATTGCATCCAGTCCAGTTTTAAGTCACTGGAGTAACCACTCATCTACCAGTTCTCCTGGGAGCTTATTAAAGAGTTTAGAAGAGCTACACTTGGGAAGTTTGCCTTCGCTCAGTTTTATCTCATTGCTCCTGGATTCTTTCAGACCATCCCCATACAGCTCTCATCCCTCTTAATTGTTGTTAGGCACTTACCTGTGCGACCAGAAAAGAATCTGCTGCATGGGTGACCCCTCTGAAATGAAAAACACACCCAGAAGCAGCCCCTTAGTTTCCGCAACTCCAGAATCCCAGAAAACAGCCCTACAGCCTGCCTATGCCTCTCCCAGCAAGTAGCCTCTGCTGAGCCTCACCCTTTTATAGCCCAGGGCTGGGCTATTGCAAATACCTGGGCCTGGGCTAGTTCCCAACTGGGAAGACCTGCCTGTGCAGCCCAGTGCCCCAGGGAAACCCATTCTTTAATTGCTGATCTTTGCCCGCTTCTGAATTCCAGGCATGGCAGTCAGGTTTTCCTCTTTAAAAAAAAAAAGCTAAAATGTCATTTTCCATCTCTCTGCTAGTGAGGGCTACGGACGTCCCTGCTGATGCTCCAAAATACTGCCACACCTTCCCAGACTGGGGAGCCCAGCTGCTTGCCCCTGCCTTCCCCTGGCCACCCTCAGCTTTACTGCTTCTGTGTTTCTTTCTACTGTTGCTTGTGTAAGCATGGAGTATTTTTGCCATCAGACTTGAATTCGTGTTTCTTCAGGTTAAATTTTTTATTCTTGCCCATTTTTTTCCTCTGTTATTTCTGTCCTCAGTGATGTTTGCAATAGCTACTCACGTACTGCCATTTGCAAATGTAATTAGTGTGTTTACTTCTTTTTTCTTTAGCTCATTAATAAAGATGTTAAATAAAAATATGCCTTCCTCTGCTAACAACATCCTAGAAATAGTTAGGAAGATGGGATCCTAAGGTAATAAAGAACTATATTATTGGACAAGACTTTTCCTTGCATCTTTCAGCATTTGCTATGCTCATTATGAGCAATTAAAGCATAAAACAACTTTCTCGCTTCACACCCAAAATAATCTTCCTCCCTGCTCTGTGTTTGCATGTAAAGGATCCACACATAAAGAGCAAGACTAGACATCAGCTGGCAGCTTGTTATAACAGAAGTAGCAAGGTTTTATCTGTTCTAGCTGGAGAGGGAAAAGTGTTGCCATTTGTTAAACTTTTTATGTACATTATCCCTGTTTTCACAAAGGATAGGAGCATGAGTGCTTTTAAAACTTTGCTTACTGTGATTACTGTAGCTGTGTCCTAATACAACAGCTTGTATGTTTATTATACAACTATAATTCAGCATATTGGCTGTATCCACTAATGCATCCAGTATTTCCCATGACTCGCTAGCCATCCTTGTTCCTTTGATTTTGACAGGGCTGGGAACACTCAGCAGTTCATGGCACTGGCTCGCTCTTGGGGAAAAAAGGATGTGCACTTCTTTTCACCTTCAGGAAAATGTGCTGAAATTAACTCATGGCTGTAGTGAATTGGTGTGAAATAAAATAATACTGGTTTCCCTTAATTTTCTATCTGCTGAAGAGACAGCAGAGAAAAACCAAATGCTTACAGAAACCAAAAAAAAGGAAAAGAGAGCTAGGTCCAAGGATACACAGGGGCTAGTTTATCAAATTCATTTAATTTCTTCATCTCATGCTCAGCTATTTAAACAGAATTTAAATAATACATTTCTTTAAAGGAGAGCCTTTTCTCTGGGGGCCTTCTGGCATTAAGGTGTA